>NW_018165082.1:63520-88124 GCF_001263595.1 Phalaenopsis equestris
ACTTAGATTGATAATATATATATATAAACTAAAAGGAGGCCATTATACTCCTGCTGTGCCTAATAACTCATGTACCACCTCCCTTAAGGCTAATTGTGCAAGAGGGGATTCGAACTCTTAATCTGAGGGGTCTTATATCATTGATGCCAACTTACAGACTAGTATATATAAACATACACACACACAAACACGTGCGAATATAGAGTAAAATGAAATGAATAAGTTCACATTTTTTACTGCGATTTATTATATCATTACTCGTAATTTTATTTACCCCAAAAGATAGTTTTGCAGAGTATTATTGTTTTGTCAGTTATGATTCGTGCGGTCAGTTGCTCTGTTCTCTGCATTTATCTGATGTTGGCGCAATCATTTATGGTGGGAAGAATACCAATATCATATAGCAATTCGTGAAGAGATTCTCAAGTGTCAACCGCCTGTATTGGTATGGTAAGAACTTAAGTAGTGAAGGCAAATAATATCCAAGTTTAAAATATTTAAGATGGCGCAAATATTTCCCAATTATGAATGATGTCTAATCAGATGTGTCGTTCTAGAAACTAATGATGGCAAATGCAGCAGCCGAGTTTGATACTAATGGACAAAATAAAAATACTCCACCAAGGTGGTAACAATTTAAACTAACTAGAAGTAAAATAATTGCACGAATCTTGAAAAAATTTAATGGCTCGAAAAAAAAAAATAGTAAAGGAACGGGATGTCTATCATCTTTTCAGGCGGTAGAATCACGAGTTGACCGAATAAAAGTTTGTCCGGAACAAAGAACGCCACACACCTATACTTTTAATTGATGTAAGAGCATTCATAAGATCAACTTTCGCTTAGAGAGATTTATTCTATTGTATCGGCCGAAGGAAGATAGCCTATCAGATTACGGTGACTCAACCTCTACCTGATGAAATGATCATTCAAGAGCAATGAGTCTTCACAAAGGATCTTCTCAGAAAAGTCAACCAAAGATATGTCTAGCTGAAAAACTTTTAACAGGCCGAACGAAGGTCAATGAAGGCTCGAAAAGTTACGGTGTAGCAAGTTGGCTACACCACATAAGTATACGTGTCAAGTAATAATGTGGATTCAGAGTACCGCATATCAATCACACATAAAAATGACTAAGAAATTTTCCAATGGATGTATCTCTAGTTTATTAAACTTTTAAACGTAGTTCAACGTAATCACAAGAAAGAGATTTAATTCCTGCAATGCTACTCGAAAATAGAAAAAAAAAGTATGATTGAAAAAATAAAGAGCATAGCACAAATGGAGAATCTTATGATTCTTCAGAGAGAAGAGGCTTGTGCTTCAGTAATTCAGGTGTCGTGTTGGTTCGTGGTATTCCTTATTTTTCCTTTACATGATAGTTGTCGAAAGGGGTAAAATATTCCTTTAAGCCTATGCCTAGGTCAGAAGAAATATCAGAAACCGATGAAGTTAAGTTTTGCTTAACCCCATAAGGTTTATCGGGACTATTCAGATTCCCTTTCTAGGTTGCAAAATCCTATAAAATATGTCTATTCTTACCATAATTTTGTGATTAAACTTTTTATCTCTCTATGAAATGGGTAGAAGTCGTAGATCGCAAAAAAGGCTAATATCTTAATTTGCCAGAACAGAAGTAAATGAAATCCGAATGTTAACAGAACAACTTTCACATTAAAACATAGAAAAATGTCATGTGGAAAAAAAACCAAGAAAACCATACAAAACACGAGCCTTACATCATAGAGAAGTGAGAAAGATCTTAGCTGCACATTATAGAAATAACGATGGAAAACAAGGCCTTTAATGTCATTTTTGCAAGAAAAAATTTTCCTCTCCAGAAAAGTAGAAGCTCTTCCTTTCATACAATCTGTTCTCTTAAACAATAAGAATGATAAAAGAATAGTTAAAGGAAAATATTCCTCAAGATCTTAATCTCAAGCAAAGAAGAAAGCCCTAAGGGAGAAGCTCTCTCTCTCTCTCCAAAGCTCTCCATATTTAACTCCAGTCGTCTCTCATGATCCAAGCTCTCTTATAAGCTGCCCTAAATCATTTCTTATAACCCAGATCTCATATTAGCAAGAAATTTCTTTCCAAAAATGTTTCCCGCTTTGTTGACATGGTCACACACACTTTGCTGATCGGGCGGTGTGTTCACGCCCGATCCTAAATTAATCAAATCATTGCATATCGTGGTCATGCCTAATCCAAGCGTGGTCATGCCAATTATAGCAGTCCAAACATTAGTTTTCTTTGTTCTAAAATACGTGCTTGATCACGTGTAACCTGCACATCACCAACAAAAATCTTTGTCAAGCATAAATCCATGTTAATTAAGGTTAAACCACAGGTAAAAAGCGGGAATAGATATAGGAAAAATTGTGTAAAATGGACTCAAGTCAATATCCCCAAACATATTCATTACATGCCCCCAAGTAATCTTGGTCCTTAGTGAGGATTAACATAATGTCAGTAGCTCTCATGTGATCATCCAGCTTCCTTAATTGGATTATATAAATGCCAAAAGATGAAATTTTCATTTAGGGTTAAATTTTCCTCAATGTCGAATAACCCAACCTTTTCTTTACTTTCCCTTTTCTTATCTCAATAAAATCTTATAACTTTTAATCAACTGTGCATAAAATATTTTCATTTAGGATAGATCCGTACTAAATCAATTACTAATCAGTTTACCAACCTGACATCACTAAACCTCTTATTTGGATAATAATCAAGGACTCGCACTAAGTCTATTTTGAAAAGTTATCAATTATCAAAACATTGAATCCAATTTTAATTTTTGGGCCCAACTCAAGCTTCTTCTCATGAGGACTTTTCCATTTTGTATTTTTTCTTTTTCTTTTTCAACTAGCACGACAATTTTTTTTTTCTTTTTCTTAGACTTTACTCTTCTTTTACAATGTTTTTTCCCCCATTCTTCTTGAAAATTACTCTATTTGTTGGAGCCTATTTATTTTACTATTTTTGAACATCAATTTTCTTTTAATTCATTAGTCTCAAAATTTTCTTACTAGAACCTCCCATTATATAATCTTCCAGCCAAAACGTTAAGCGTCAACCACTTTAGTTATGCTAAGCACTAAGTGATAACGAAAAAATCTCTAGTTAACTATTCACATTTTAATTACACTTATAATTATTCCGAGACTCATATAAATTCAAGGGGAGATTGTAAAGCATAAGATAAAGTTTTGGCTATTAATTTAAATCCTCCCTTTTAACTTGTTAGTTGTCTCCCATAGTGCACATAGTGATTCACCGTCTGCCTATGACACGGTATATGCTTCCAAAGCATCAGGATGTTCTCAATCAAAATAAGCATTCTTTTAGTGACATATTCATTAGTCAACATGATAATGTAAGTAATACTCATTTTATCAAGAGTGTTCTTTGATATCTCTCAAGATGTAATTAACTAAAGGGATACGTTTTTTTGGGAGTGTTCTTGATCTCATAACAAAAATGTTCTTTTTGGGTTCTCTAGTTATGAGTGGCTTACATAAGAATTTCTCTTCGTGGATATCGTGATTTGTGGTATTTTAATCTAATTTTATTTGATCGTGTACTCTAAACCTATCATATGACAAGTACTTTATATAAGCCTTCCATATTTCTTTATAAATTTATTTATCTATTTTTGTCGTATATTCTTGTTTCCGATTTTTCTCCTCTTCGAGTCATTTCTGTGAGTTGAGAGTAAGATTTATTTGAAAAGGGATTAAATTAATGATAGATGAATAGACGAGCTAAGGACTTTAATTTTTATAAAGAACAAAAAACTATCCTCTAATTTAGTTATTAGAAGTCATAGAATTAAAATTTCCTTGATGTGATAGATTTGAATTTATTTGTGGTTTTGTGTTAAAAATTTACTTTTTTTACGCTTAGCTTGGCCAGTTTTTTTATCAAAATTTATTGTGAACTTTGATTTTGAAAGGAAGCATAGTGGAACTATTAAGTTAGCACACATTAACTTAAGAGAATAGGAATATTATTTTTTTGATAGTGCGATCATGAAGGGAAATATATGATCATGTAAAAATTTACATAGTTTAGGAACTTAATGTTGATTCAAATTTCCAAACCTACTTTCAACCATTGGGAGGGGCTATGGAGGAGTTTTGTTCCTAATCATTACCTTTAACAAATTCACATTGTTAGCACTAGGTTCTTAGAATCTAAATCATAAGTGAAACCTTCACTTAATAAAACTTCTCACCTTAATCTTTGATGATTTGGATTTTGCAAGTTGAAAGACCTTAAAAAAAACCAGTAATGCTTCAACATTTCAAGCTATACTTACAATTAGTAAAATAAAACTTTTTTTCCAATTTTGAAAGTTAACTCATTCCTCGTGGGATCATTACACGAATTTAGTTTTGTATATTACATGATAGACATTTATACTTGCATGTATTGCTAGTGCTTCATGCATTTTACTTGTATTAATTTTTTTGCACCACTATTGGGGAATCAAATTTAATTTTTAGCATAGAAAAAATTTAGTTGAAAACATAAGATTCTAGTCTTAAAACATATTGTGTCATTTTCTTTACAATATTTCTTTATTATTTATTGTGTTATCTAGAAAAAATAAAAAATATTACGCTCTCTTGATTTAATGCTCGACATGTATTCCTTTTATTCTACATTTTGGAGATTATAAATTTGTGTTATGTTCCTTTGTAAATTCAGCATGTGTTTTTGCTTAGCTTTTTATTTGAGTATTTCACTGGATTTAACCTATTCCATCTATTAGTTAGGGTCCCTAATTAGTTCGGGTCCCTAATTAGTTCTATGATTGCATGCATAGGATGCCATCTTTTTAATTAGTTCCTTATAATCTAGAAAGAATTATTAAGACATTCAGAGAAAAAAGTAAAAAATAGAAGCAATGAAAAGCTGGCCTCAAGAAGAGAATATCATGTCCATTACGCTTAGGGGATATGTTAATACATTGGTAGAGGAAATTCATTTGAGTTTCATCAACCTTGTGGTAGAAGCCAAATCTTCATTGTTTGTTCTTCTGAACTCTGATGAAGCCTGAACATTCATAAAGTAATATTAAATTTAATAAAAAATTGTCTCAGTTATTACTTAGATTGATATACCAATTAACTCAAACGTACAAATAATAATGACATAAGCAGGTTATTTTCCAACATCTTGAATATAAAGGATGAAATAAGTAATAAGATCGAAGAAGAATTTCCAATATGGTTCAAATTATGTGTTTATTTTGTAACTCTCCAATTAATCAGTACGTCATATCATTGTAAAATTTAAACTAAAACTAATTTTAATTTGGAACTTCTTCTAAGTTCATACTATATGCAACAAAATCATATACCACAGCTTATTAGATCTTGCTTGGGGGCCTAGTTATAGTGTCAAGGTATGGAAAATATTTGATGTAAATGGTTACAGATTTCATAAAAATTTTTGGTGTGAGGGAAGCATAATTATATTTGTGGTGTTTGTGTTAAAGGAAACACACATGCAGATAATGAGATCTGATATTACGACATACTTAAAGAAGTAGTTCAGTTATAAATGGCACCTTCGACAGGTGATAATGTACTTCTCATGCTTACTAATTTTGATAAAGTTCTTTTTTCTATTACAAATGGCAGAAGCTCAGCCCTCAGAGAGGCTTTGTGTTCAAAGATCTTTGGGGAACACGTACGGGAGGCTGAAGAAAGTTGTTCAACCCTCTGACATGTACAAAATTCTTACAACCACTCTAATCACTCCTTCTTCTGCCCCTTCACTACTGCTGCCTCACAGGCACTAGCTCCCACACCCGCACCAGTTTTCAATCAAGATTTATTCTCCAATGAGCCAGGTCCCTTGACTTCAACCCTCAGATGGATGACACCTCCGACAAAGTGTAAACTTCTCATGAGGGAGACTTGTAATTTATCTTTTTTTTAACATTACAATAAGTTTAAATTTCATTTCAATATTTTTTTTATTAATATTTCAGTTTCAGGCTTTTTACTGCCAGACCTACCATGACATGCATTATGAAGATTATCTGGAGCATGTATGATCATGCATATCTCTGATAGAAGCAGTTCATGGTTGCAACTCGAGACATGTGGTTCTGAGAGTTCAAGGTATGATCACTTAATTTGAAATAGAATGCTAGTTTTAATTTTTTTATACTAATCAAATTTACATAATTTTAAATTTGTAAAGGTTCTTGTACTAGATACTGAAGCATCACTAACAAATCTGACACATTTTTTTAGGTTCATGACACACATCACCGGTAGAAGGGGGAGAGGCCCTCGTGGGTGGGTGGGAATGTCTTGGCTAACTTGAGCAGAGCCTAGTCCTCCCCATATTATCAAAGAAAAAGGGATAAAAACCAGTGGAATAGGATGGCAGAGGGAGACAGAGGGGCCATGTGGTGATGCTTTGGTTAAGTGTGCAACTTTTGTCCTTTAGTGTTCGTTTTAAGATCCATTTAACCTAATTAATCACTAGTTGGGTTGTTGGGTAATAAGTAGGTTTTTTGGGTTTTTTTTGTTTTAAAGTTTGGGCTTGGGCCTTTAAGAGATTATTGGTTGGGCTTGCCTTTTCGACTTTAGAATTATCTTAATTAAGTAATTAATTTGATTTATTTAATTATGAATTTTGTTTATTTTATTTTGGTTTAATTTTGATTTCATTATGTTGTCCTTCTGATTTTTTGTGCTTTTGATTAACTTTTGGTTGACTTTGGATTTCAATAATTTTTAATTGTTGAAATTTAGTTGAACATAGATTTTAATTTTATTAAAATTTGTCAATAGAATAATTTAATTTTAATTTTCTGTGATGGGTTGAGAATTTTAGTTTAAGGTTTAATTTAATGCATTAGTGCTCACTTTGATTTTAGGGTTATTTGGGCATGAGAAAGAAAATTGATAGGCTTCAAACCTAATTTATTATCCCCTTCATTCTTAGGTTTAAATTTTAATTTCAGGATGTTTTTCATTTTCTTTTAGGGTTTTGGTTAGAAGGGTGAGTCCTTCCTTTGTCCAGGATTAGCCTCATGTCCAATGAGCTTTTTCCAAACCAAGAAAAAAGCCAAAGTTTTTTGGGGAGGATAGTAGGCTACCCTAAGGATTCCTAAGAATCTTAAGTCAATGGGTAACTTGAAGCTTTTTGATTTAAACCCTCACCATCTCAACCCGGTTAAGGATTTGAGCTTAACCTATGAACCCTAAGTGAATATTGAGATGGTTTGAAGTTCTATGTGGGTTTTGGTCCCAACTCTAAGTATCTAAGAAAGCCACAAGGAAGCTCCTAAGGCTAAACCTTGGGTTCCTACAAAGAGGATAGGGTTCACAAAAGTGAGGTCAATAGTGAATCCGCGAAGATTTGAAGGGAGGAGAGGCGTTGTTACACATGAATCTCTAACATCATAAAGCAATTAATAAAGTGGAGAGAAATAATTTAGATAAATTTTGTTGTATTAATACCTATGCTTACTGCTTGACACATTGATTTATATAGAGTGTAGTGAGGTAAGTTTAGTAATTGCAGTAGTACAGATGACTGTGTTGGATATGATTTACAATTACGATCTCACAGTGATAATCGAAGGTATTTTATACCCTTCTGGTTGGGATTCGCTTATTTTATGCTTATTTCAAATTTTAGCATAGCCGGCAGTTTAGTCATTAAAAAAAAATAAAGAAAAAGAAAAAGAAAAAATAATCTATGTCGATTTGCTCTTTGATTAAAGTAAAAAATTGATGGTTTGAACGGAAGCTCATTTTGGTTTGAAAAAAAGGCTATTGTATTTGAATATTAGAATTTTTAATAAGAGAAAAAATGCACGTAAAATTAGGGGTGTAAACAGTTAGTGTTCGGTTCGTTTGAAATTTAGTTTGTTTGAAATAAGCTCGTGTTTGAAATTGTTTGTGAAGTCAACTGTTCGTGTTCGGTTTTTAACGAACGAGGCGAACACGAGCTGTTCGCGAACGACGAGTCAGCTTGACATCCCTAATATTAATATATATAAATAATATATTATATTAATTATATAACTTATATTATATAAATATATAATATCTATATTAGTATATTAATATATTATTATTATTATTTTATTATATATTATAATTTATAAAATTTAATTTTTGAAAATATCGTAATTTTTTTTTTATATATAATTATTTTAAATTATTTTATATTTGAAACTATAACGATTCGAACACGAACGAACGCATCTCTGTTCTTGTTTGGTTCGTTTAACTAACCAAACGAAAAAAATTTGTTCACGTTCGTCTCGTTTACTTATCGAACGAATCGAACACGAACTCATTGACGAACCGAACACGAATTATTCGCGAACAACGAGTTTTTTTTACAGCCTTACGCAGAATGAAGCAAAGCAACGATTTTTTACTATTTTAGGTTAAAAGTTTTTCATCATTTGAAAGCCTATTTATTTATAGATCAAATATTATGACTTACATTATTGACTAATTCTTCATTTAAAATCAAAATTTATAACAATCAATGAATGTTAACCGCACTAGTCCAAAATGATATGATAAATTCTAAAATGTCAGGTACAACCGTCCGCAACCCCCCATTCACAATACAAACAACTTCACCTCCTCATTCCTCCCCATCCCTCAAAATAACCATCCACATATGCGGTCAATGTTCTACTCTTTTCCATTATTTACTCTAAACCTCTCCTTTACCCTTAAAACTCTCTTAATTACTCTTTACTTTTTGCTCTAAATCACTATAAAAATAAGCCCATGCCTTCTTCACCCTCCACATTCACAAAACAAGATTCTCACAAACCTATCAATGGAATTTGGCGGTGGGAGCAGGCCATCAATGATAAGGAAGGATCCGATTCATGGAACCTGGAACTCATTCCCTTCGGAAAGTAAGGCCGAGGGAACAATTATCAATTGTCCAATATGTGGCGTGAAATACATACAACTGGAACGCTCTGCACATCCACATCAGCTGCCGAACGGGACTCTTTCGTACCAAGCTCCTCTGGATCTCAATCACCATCGTGGCTTGCCATTGGCCAGCAGGCTCTGATTCATGGAAATCATGAGAAGATTTTAATCTGTGTTATTTTATAGTTTATATCATATGCTTATGTTACAGAATCAATTTTCTGAATATTTGTTTTAGTTTTTTAAATTGATGTAATTTGCAATCATTGGAAATATGGGCTCCAGGATGAATCTTAATTTTGGGATTAGTTTTGAATTTGATGAAGTTTTAATAGAAAAAACAGTTTATTTTTGTTGAATGAATTTTAGAGGCTGACAATTAACTGAGGTTCAATTATTCAAATTATATATATATATATATATATAATTTGTTCATTTTCTTTAAGATATTGTTGGCAAGGCTGGTTTTGCTACTGTAATATACATATATATATACATATATATATATATAATTTGATATACTTTAGTTCACGTTTTTCCTTATGAAAAATGACAAAATCCTTAATTTAGTGACTTGTGGTTGAGGCCCCCTTCTTTATAACTGAGCTAGAATGCAAGAAAAAGAAAAAAGAAATGGAAAAAAAAAAAAAAAACCTTACAAGTAATCTGAATGCCTGAAGAAATATGCCACATAGCTCATAATATTCTAAGTTGAATATTAACCAATAGAAATGTGAGTTATCTTCTTATTATTGAATTTCATAAAATCGTTCCAAGTATATGCCTGAGCTAATGTTAGCCACTCATCATGATGAGGGTTAGTTTATTCATATGCTCGGCATGGGGCTAGAATGATGATCTCGTTGAGATCCTGTGAGAGTACCCTTAGGTCTTTACACTTGCATGTCTTGCACATAGATATACACATAGGCCACCTTATAACTCCTATTTAGAATTAGGGCTAGGATATAGTTAGGGATTTCAATACATAGTTATTATTCTGTGTTAACTGTTGTACACTTTCCATGCCTTTTGATTATATTATTGAGTTTGAGACTCATGCATTAGCATATCTGGGTGAATTTTTTCTTGCACGTTATCCTATCCAACATTGAGGAGCTTATTAATGAATTAAACTAATACATTTTTAATAGGAGTTGATTAGCTCTTCCGTGTATACGACCTTTTAAATGTTGCATGAGATAGCTCGTACTGACTTTTATTAGGAGGCCAACTCTTTTTCCAAATTTTTTCCATGTGCTTATAGAGTCTCTTAGAAAAATGTGTACTGGAAAAAAAGTATGAGCAATAGTCCTAGAGCATGGAGTAGGGACCATGTAGCAACGACTGGGATCAGTTTGATCGAGCCTCATACCTTAATTACTGATTGTATATTTATTGTATAGTTCTACGATCTTGTATGCATATGTAGACTCTGATTGTGTCTTCTTTTCTTGGATTGTAGTCTGCACAACAGCACCCAACATCTTATTCTCCTATATCTAGTGTAATTTTTCACTACACCTTGCATGTGTTAACTCTTTATTATGCTAGTAGTTTGTTTAGATGCAATAAAATTTAAGCTCTTCAAGATTAAATCTTTTGTTACAAAAACTAATCTTAAAAAATTATCTTAATAAAATTTACGATTGAAAATATAATATTTCAAAATCAACACTTTTATTTCCTGCATTTACTTTCTTTCATAGCCATTGGGAAAATGGTCATCAAATGCATAAAAATATTTCCATTGTAGATTAATAATTGCTTCATAATTAGGTTATCTTAGATAACAAAGTACATGCTACATAACCCAAAGAAAGTACTCTTGCTTTCCAATTTAAATGGCTCAACTTCCAGTTCATACGATTAGGTTGCTATTTATTATGATTTAGGTTGTTAAGGGCTCTTCCTATCCAGTGTGATAATAAGTTTTTTGTGTGATAGCCTAGTTTTGTGGTCGAGCTATCCATTCCTTCTTCCTTCTATATAGGTTTCATGTCTATAGCCTTAGCAGGTTTAATCCATATTCCACCTTTTGTGATCAGATAGAGTTATAAGGAACTTAGATGATTATTTTCTTTAACTTTAGATCCACTTGATCACTTTATAAGATGCAATACATTGGTTGCTAACAATGCGATCCCCAATTGAGTTTAATCAACTACCTTCATGACTTAGTAGATCTAGGATCTCAATACCTTAGGAGGTTGGGACCATGGAGCCCGACTGGGTTATTTCTAAATGTCTAAGTTTTTCCTTGACCTACCTGTTGATTTTCCCCTTCGGGCACAGTCATTTCCTTTGTTGAGTCTTTTCCAAGCACATATGGCCCTCTTGGCTCAATGGTATATACCTATCATGTTCTGGTGAATCGCCCTCTACCTAGTAATTTGGTTTTATATGATGACGGGAGAACCTCCCCCTAATAGTACTACCACAAATCTCCTTAGTTGCATATGTATCAAGAATCTTTTAAGCAAACACAACACCTTATATCATGAGTTTTCTTAGGTATTCCCTGAGATGTAATTGTTTATAAGGATAGGTCGTCGTGTGAGGTCTCTAAGAACCTAAAACAAAATAAATTTGATTTTATTTAGTTCCGAAAGTATTTCTATAGAAACATTCTTGAGAATTCTTTTTGGTAGAGCTTGGTCTAATTTGGACTACTCTTCCCTGATTTTTTTATGCAATTTTTTCTATATAAATATCTTTTTAGCTACACTTTTTTTTTTCTTTCTAGTTTTTGTTCACCTTCAATTTATCATTTCTTTTCATTTATAATTTTTCAAGCAATGTTGTCCTAGAAAGAAAGAAATTAAAGAGGATAGAAGCCGTGAAGGCCATCACGACAAAACAGAAAGGAGTGTCAATAAAAATATGACGACTTCATTGGGTATTGAGACCACTCCACCATAGTAGGTGTTATGCTTTCCTTAAACATTATTTTGCTCATTGTATTTCTCTTTCAAATTTATTGATTTCAATCTTAATTAGATTTAATTCTTATTGGTCTTCATCCATGGTGCAACTGCTAGGGTTAGCTGCACAATGTTATTACTGTCCCTTTGTGCCCTCGATATGCTAGTTTTATGCTTTGAGAATCCTAGATATTGATTCAGCTTTGATTCTCAAGAATGCCAGTAGTATACTCTTAGTTTGCTAGCACCAACCTACTTTTGTTGCCTGACATTTTAGTTGTCGTGACATCCTTTCTCTTAACATCCCAGATTCACATACTTAACAATTCTTGTGTCATTTCATTTGTAGATTTGATAATTCTATCCCTCGTGTGTGTATGTATGGTAGCCAAGAAGATAATTACAATTGAGTTTGTTGAGGGGGTATTTGTAGGTCAGAATTTTTGTCGGTCAATTTTAAAAATATATTTAATGTAATATAGATATGTAATTTTGAAAAATAATATGGGATCGAGCACAATACCACAAGTAATACACTATTCCGAGAGATAGACATACCACTTGATTACAGACTCGATTAAATAAACTAAATAGTTTATGACATTCGTTTGGTAAGTGATCCTTTTATGTATGACCATTGAGTTCTCCTACCTAATATAAATATTAGATAGGGCTTATTTTACTTGAGTTCTTAGTTCCATATAACAACAAACCCCTATATTTAATTACATCTCAAATGACCGAAGTGATTAAAGAAAACTCTCAATTATAGTCAGTATGAAATCAACATTCACCTGTTCATGGTGAAAAAGATAATAAAGAACAAAGTATTATTCGTATGGTTTGACCAGATTTTAGGTGTTGTGTGTGAATTCATTCATGTAAATTAGATCAGCATACAAAAACCGACACAGCAAAAGTAACAAAGCTAATTTTGGATCACAATTTATTGCAATCCATCACAAATGACAAACAAGAAATATGAAATAAGCGAAGTCATTCAACATATTCTTTTCTTAGCATAAACAAAAATGAAAGCCAAAGAAAAAAAGTGAACTAACTGTAGCAATACTAATATGAAAATGCAAAGAGATATTAACAAGCTGAAAGCCAAAATCAGAATGGGAAAAGCGTTGATCTACCCATGAGCGTGAATTCAACTGTAACGAGAAAATAGTAATGTCTTCCGCTGATATAGGTGTTTCCCCGCAAAATGAAGATGAACAAGAACATCAATGTTTGGCAGAAAAACAATAATCAGAATAATATTGATCTTCAGCATTGGGAATGTTGCATTGCTTTTGAGTGCTTTAACTCATACTTACCTTTCTTCTTCTTTTTGGATTTCTGTATCTTCCATTCCTCAACCAAAGCAGCATGCGCAACTTCCAAGAAAGCTTTTCCCTGATCAGAATGGCAAACACCACCACCCACCAAATTGGAAACCAATCCCACATCCACCCCTACACCCTCTTCCACAAAAGAATCCTCAAACCCAGCCTTCTCCACCTGTGGCATACCCTCACCATGAGACTCCCCCTCCCCCGCCATGGCCCCTTCACCTACGAAAACATTCTCCTCCAATTTCTCGATTGGCACATTCTCCTGAGGTTTCACCACCTCCTTTCCAACCTGTCTAACATCAATTTTGAGCTCAGGGTGAAGAATGTAACAATTGTCAGAAGAAAGTCCAAACATACGGCAATTGGAACAATATAGAGGATGCTGCTCAATGATGACTTTTTGCCAATATCCTTTGTGGGGGGAACCAATCCACACTTCTTCTTCCTCAACTTGAGTGATGTCCCTTTCCACCAGAACACGTGCCACAAATGGCTTTGTTAAGTTGAACATGGGAGAATCCATCTTCAAAGGTCTCCCATATATCACAGCAAGAGAAAACAATACTTGATTAAAAAGGTGTAGTTTTAAATCAGGGAATCAAATCCATACCGGCACAATCAGAGGTTCAGTTTGTGGATCGAAGTCCACAGACCATTTAAGAAACTTCATAGCTCTATCATCAATCATCATCATTTTCCTCACAAACAACCATATATAATCCTCCTCTCTTGTTAATTGAATAAGAATATGTCTACCATCCAACAAACCGATTTTACAACTACCCACCAACTTCAAAGAATCAAACTTTTTCTGAATGACATCCAGCTTGGGGTGACCATGGAAGAACTTCCCCACCAGTGCCAACCGACGGGAAGAGGCCAAGCTTGCATTGTCATTCTCAGAAAATAAATCTAATAATAGAGAAAACAATTGTAGTTCTTAAAATATTAGCATCTCATACGGTGAATCTATACAGAATCATCTCATATGGTGCAAGATAAATCTATGTTAAGCACAAACCACGTTACGCAAAGACAGTTAAACAAGCCCAAGAATAGCTGTCTCATGGCATACTAGAATTAGAAAAAATAATTGCTCAAAGTAAATATGGATAATTACAAGTTTGAGTACTAGAAGACTAAGCAAATTCCTTTGGGGAATTTACATACATACAACCCTATTCATATGTATTCACATATGTAACACAAACCTTGATTTTTACATTTATGCGACCATTTTAGCTTTTAAAAAGCGAAATGCACCTTTCATGCATATGATTAAAGCTGTATGGATGTATAAATTGATGTTTAGGTGTTTGATATGTAAATACATACAAATTAAGTGGTATGCATGTAAATCTTCCAATTCCTTAAGAACAAAACAAACTTGTTAACTTGAGGACAAACACAACCGAGCGGAACCATAAACCAACAATTCGACTATCTCTATAATTGGACTTTGAAGATTGACTATAAAGTGAAATAATATCACCAAAACTAGAAATAATATTAGGACCAAGTTATATCTCATACTTTTAGACGTCCAAAAAAATATATTGTTTACCGAAGAAGAAAGGAGGTTCATGGAGGTAGTCAAATCCTCTTAAACGCATAATTACATAAATACTTTTAAGATTTAACATTACTAATCCAATTCCAACTGACATGAATTTTCTTCCAGACTCTAAAATCTACAAATTGATTGTCAGATTCTTCTAAAATGTTCATGAAATATAATGGCATGGTTTTAATATAAGTAGTATGAATCATTTATGAGAAAAACAAATAATCAAGAGACAAAAATTGCAAAGACTAGCACATTGGAAATCTCTGATAAGCCCCTTTATGTAAATGAGAGAATTAATCAAATTTCTATCGCAATAAAGCTTGAAGTAAAATTAATTGAAAATCCTTATGTTAACATTAGGAACCGCACAAAGAACTACAATAAACAATGAGGAGTTCACCAGAACCCCACGGCGAAGATTTGGGTGATATAAATGAAAAAAAGTAAATTTCAGGTTGTTAGATAGGAAAATACATAGGAATTAAGTGGTATATCTGTAAATGCACTAAAACCCAAAGGATAAAAGACATGATTGGAGATTATAGCAATGGAGCTCTGAAGGCCTGCAGGCCAAGTTACGACTTAAAAGCAGGAAATAAAGCCGTAGGTTTGATAGTAATATCCATTCGATTATCGTATTAGTGAAAAACCAATCCATAATTGATAATCATTCGCAAAAATTATAAAACAAAGAGATTGTGTTTATGATTTCTTAAGGGTGATCAAAACAAGAAGTGAGATCTAATATGCCAACACCTAAATGCACTAATAGAAGAGATCCAGCTAACACTAAATGTAGGCATCCCTAAATCTCTGAATGCCCAGCTACCTAAACCAAAAAACTAAATTATTTTGCAAGAAAATTATCAAAAAAAAAAAACCATTAAACAAGAAAAGTATACCTAGAGATAGCGACATCGGCGGCGAATTTAGTAATCCGACGAACATGAGACTATAAGTCCGTTTGGGACAGCTTATAAGTATGTGCGGCGTTTTGAAAACGCCGCCCTCCTGTTTGGATCGCACGTTGGATCTGCTTATTTCAAAACCCCGTTTTTAATTTCTTAAAGAAGCGAGCCGTGGCATGAAGCCTGTGTTCCGCGTATTCGGTTGGCGTTTGAAGTTTTATTCCTCCCGTGCCCCTTATGCTCTCCGTCTCCTCCGTCACTCCATCTCATTCCCTAGCTCGATCTGAAGTCCCTCACCTCTCGCTCTGCAAAAAACCCTACCCGTCCGCATCTCACGCTCAATCTTGAGGGAAGCATCTCTCGCTTCTCTCGGCCCCTTCCATTCCGCATATACCATTTTGAGCTCGTCGTCTACCTCGGTGCCGACAGCCTCCACATCCTTCTCCGCCTGATAGCTTCTTCCAGGTGTCCCCCCGACGGTACCACTTGTAGTTGCGTGCAAGCAAGTTTTCGTTCTCCATTTTGGTTTTCTCACAACCACGGTATCCCCTTCTTCACTTAACTTTATTTATATTGTCAATGTATAGTTATAATTTCCATAATTTTTGTTGAAGATCTCCACCTCGCTTCCCCTCCTTTTCTCCTGCTCCGCTCCTCCAACCAGTAATGCTTGCAGTGGCAAATACCTCATGCTATGGCGGGTTTATCTTTCCTCTTATCGTTCTCTTCCGCATTGCATCCGCTTTTCGTTCTTCACTTGTCGTCGGCCATGGTATGATTTTTTTCAGCTACTTATATGTTTGATTTATCATTTTTTAGAAATCCTATTATTTTCATTTTATAATTCTCCTTTTTTTTCTTTTATGTATTGATGAATAGTTTTATATGCAGGAGTAGTAACATCACGAATTATTCAAGCCTTAAATTTCTTTATGGAGTGGTTTGATTTTATGGTTGTGTGCCTTTATTGGGATTTGTTTTAGGGTTGATCTTTGTGATGTTGTGCTATAGTGTTGTGGTGTCCTGTAAAAAATATAATTGTTTGGTAAAAATTGTGTTAAGATTGAGGTTGTGGTGCTTTAGAAGTAGTTGTAAATTGATATGGAAGTTATAACAAAATGAAATTGTTTGGAATGTTTGGAAGGGCATCCGTTTATCTTGAAAATTTGAAGTCAATACTTAAGAGTAACTATTAGTATATTAATAGTTTTTTCAAACAATTCTAAACGTGCTTTTTAAGCCTTTGAATCTTGCTCAACTCATTTCATTGGGTTTTAAATTTGGAGCATGGAAGAACATTACATTTTGGCAACTTGTGTGATATCCAACCTATATGTGTCCCATGAAATTTGTGTTGGGGTTCTTGTAACTACTATGCTGGAATGTTGATGATACAATAAGGAATATATTCTGTTTCATGCTTGACATGTTGTAATTTATGACAACATACAAAGTGTTAGTAGTATTTTATTCTTAAACCAATCTTGTGAGCAGGGTATGAACGTAATTATCGTTTTAAATAATATGTATGCCGCTTTTAACTCAACTCTTTTGTATTTTTATGTTTTAACATTTGAACTTTAATTTTGTTAAGAAAATTACAAATTCTGCGTGATAGATTGTTCATTTAACTAAAAAAATCTACAAATAAGTTGTTTACAAAACGCACAAATCAAACAACTTATTCAAAATAGAGGCAGAATAGTCATTTATCCAGAATCAGTTGTTTTTCAAACACACAAACCAAACAGACAGCCAGCTTATCCGGATCAGCTGCTCATCAGCAGATTATCAGGATAAGCTGCTTATCAGCAGAAGCTGGATAACCTGCAGCTGCCCCAAACAGACCCTAAGAAAACCTGAACAAAATAGAGGAGTGGTTATGGAACAGTACCGCAGGTTTGATAGAAGCAAAGAGTTTCAGCTACCTGAGAAATCAAAGGAGAGAGCCTGGGGTCACCAGTGATGAATGGAATTTCTTAAAAATTGCAAGCCAAATAAAACCTGGGAAGAAATGAGGTAATGTTGCAAAAAAAGCATACCAAAGACAATAGAGATCAACAAACCGACGGCATTAAAGATCAGCAAGAAGAGCCTTCAGCTTAACGGAGAGGAAAGAAAGCCCTAAGAAGTCACACATTGAGTGTACTCACAGAAGGAGGAGGCTGCCAGCGAGAAACCGGCCGAGACAAAAGAGGGGGCTGCAGGCGTGAGATCCTTCCGCTCAACGAACAAAAAACCAGAAAAATGGCGAACTGAGCGAACTCCCAGCAAAAGTGTATTAGAATTAAGTTGGGGCCACATGGACTCTTAATACAAAATTGCATTAAGAGTTCGGAACAATGAGGCCCTGTGGAAATCGAGTGAGCCGGTGGTCTAATTATTGTGTGTGGAGCCCACTCAGAGCTGATAAGAGTTTGAAACAATGCGGCTCTGTGTGCGCGCTCTCTGCACGCAATAGAGGAGGCAGCTGCGAGAAAAAGGAATAATAAGGAAATGTTTTCAATACATTATGCCTGGATTAAGTGTTTAACCAACCTCGACGATTTTATTAGTGGTGGTTTAAATCTTCCTCTTATCCCTTTTTTAGGCTTCATTTGGGGCACCTCATCCGCTGCTGCGGTATTTTAAAATTACCGTTAGTTTTTTACGCTAAACGTGATACACCAGTCGAACAGTTTCATCATTTGGAAAACGCCGTCTCATCCTTTGGAAATAGCATTTGAAAAACTTATCTGAAAACACAGTTATTTTTTTATACTAAATGTGGTACACGGTTCAAATCCCCGCGATCCGCGTTTCCAGATAAACTGTTTCTATGAATAATCACAAGTTGTCCTATATGCACCCTTAATAGCGATTTAAAGCGGCGTTTGAGATGTGTTGTGGTGCCGACTTCTATTGCCGCAGCAGTCACAAATCGTCTGCCACCACTGTTAGCCGCTCGCCGTCGCTAATCTTAATGAATTTATTTTACATTGAATTTACTTTCTTTAAAATTAATTTCAAAAGTATAAAATTTAGTATTTATTTTACTATGAATTAAACAATTTTAAAATATATCCAATAAAGACATTTTTTTTTTAAGCTACATTCTTGTAGCATTTGCATCATTATTCACCAAAGCAAATAGAGACCGAGTAGTATTGTGAATTATGAAAGAGCCCCACAAACAGGATAAAGCTTTCAATACATATTTTTCGTATAAATCAGAAAGGAAATAACAGAAAAAACACCTAACAATGCTTAGTAATAAGTTGAATTAAGCTATTCAAAAGGAAAAAAAATTAGACAATTCCCTCACCTAAAGAGAAGTCCCAAATAAAAGATGAAAATTATTTGTGATCTTAAAATAAAAGATGGAGACATTCACAGAGAATGCAAAATGGAAGTTGTAGGTGATAGGAAGACAACGGTGATGAGCAAGGATTCGATTCATGTAAGCTTGAACTCATTCTCTTCGCAACTTGAAGCCAAGGCAAGAATCTGCAAGTGTCCCATATGTTGTGTGGAGTTTTTCTCTGGTGAAGATATTGGTGGACAAATTGTTGTTGTTGCGAGATCTAGATATATCAGTTGACATGGTATATATATAAATCAAGCAGGAGAACGATAGACGAAGTGAAAAATAGAACGAGAAAAATCACATCAGAAAAGAACACACACATTTATGTGGTTTGACAAATTGCCTACGTCCACGGAGTTGCAGAGGATTTTACTACTTGAGGAATTTACATCAGTCGATCATCTCGACTTACAAGAGGAATTTCTCACTCTCATTTTGTTGCTCTCTCTGCCACAAGTCACCACGAAGAAACCTAAGGAGAACAATCTTCTTCTTCTTCTTTCTTCTTCCTTTTGCTGCAAGAAACTACTTCTTGTACTTTCCTTCCTCTATCCTGAGGAAACCAAAGAAGAACTCAAAATGTGACTTCTTGAACTAAAGAAGAGTCGTCTGAAGTCTTTTATCACGAACAGGAGGGAGCGAAGGGATGATATGCTTCACAACATATGAAGGCGGGACTGGTTGGCGTGCGACTGAAGAGGCAGGAAGCGAGACTCTTCGCGAACGGGAGAGGGAACGGGATCGTGAAGTTTCAAGATCGGGGAGGCGGGAGCGGGAAAAATCGGGCTCCAACGCTTAACAATCTTCCACTTGGAGACTGATTCCCCCTTGGAGACTGATACACCTGCTACAACGTCTCCTTCCTCGAACTGAATTCTCCACTTTGAATCCTCCACCATGAATCCTCCAACTTGAATCATTCACCAGTTGTTGTTGTTGTGAGATCTAGATATACCAGTTGATGTGATATATATATATAAATCAAATAGGAGAAAAATCGACGAAGTGAGAAATAGAATGAGAAAAATCACACCAGAAAAGAACACACAGATTTACGTGGTTCGACAAATTGCCTACGTCCACGGAGTGACAGTGGATTTTACTATTTAAGGAATTTATATCAGTCGATCACCTCGACTTGCAAGAGGAATTTCTCACTCTTACTTCGTTGCTCTCTCTTCTTCTCTCTCTGTTCTTTTCTCTCTACACCGAGATACACTGAAGAAGACAAACTTACAAGAGAAATAAATCTAATTTATTTTCTGCCACAAGCCACCACGAAGAAGCCTAGGGAGGACAATATACTTCTTCTTCTTTCTTCTTCATTCTGTTGCAAGGAACTACTTCTTGTACTTTCCTTCCTCTATCATGAGGAAACTGAAGAACTCAAAACGTAATCTCTTAAACGGAAGGAGAGTCGTCTGAAGCCTTTTATCACGAAGAAAATGGAGCGAAGGGATGCTATGCTTCACAACATAGGAAGGTGAGAGCGGTTGACGTCGGTGGGCGGGCGACTGAAGAGGCGGGAGGCGCGACTCTTCGCGAACAAGAGCGGGAGTGGGATCGCGATGTTTCGCGTGAAGTTTCAAGATCGGGGAGGCGGGAGCGGGAAAAATCGGGCTCCAACACTTAAGACAAATACAACAGCATCCCCCGTGCAAATCCTCACGAGTCGGCAAACAAATCAGTAACTTTAATTGCATCTTTGTTTGGGGTTCGACATTTTGGAACAGACTCAAATTGATATGGAGCACATCAAGCCTCTTTTTTTTTTGCTTTATTATTATTATTATTATTATTATTATTATTATTTGTTTTCTAAAAACTTCATTCTTTGTGAACGATTCATTTTCGATTCGTTAAATAGCTCAAGATTGAATATTTATATTTGAATTATAAATGTGTTAAATACAAATAAATTTTTTGTTTCATCATGTTCACTCGATCTAGCTTGAAATAATATATATATTAATTAATAATAATTCATCATTATATAAATAATAACATTTGATTGAAATAGTAATAAAGATTTAATTAATATATTATGATAAAATTTTACACTTATCAACATCCTTTTTATCATTCTTACTTATAATCTACATTTATCTTTGGAAATCATTTATTAACTTTATTAATCATTTTATTAACCCATAGTCTACGACAATGTGTAATCTTAATTCTATTTTTTTTAGAAGAATGATTATAAAATTTAAATGATATTTAAGTGATCATCTTAAAGTAGATGTTATGAGTTTAAGGTTTGTTTTTGTTAAATTTTTTGAATATATTGAATATTCAAATAAAATTTAATTCATAAATATGACTTCAACTATTGTATTGAGCACATGCAGTGATTATATAACTTAGGGTCCGTTTGGGGCAGCTTATTTGGTGTGGTGGCGTTTTTTAGCGACGAAATCGTTTGGGGCAACTTATTTGGTGCGGTGGCGTTTTTTAGCGACGAAATTATAAAATTTTTAAAGTGATGTCCCAAAAAAAAATGTTTTTATATAAATTCTTTTTACGCCCTTTAAGAAAAATTTTGTTAGAATATATTAATAAATATATTATGATAAAATAAATGATGAATAAGAAATTTTATACTTATAAATTTGATATTTAATGCCAAGTTTTTTTCTCATTATCCAAAAAATTAAAATGACCACAATTTAATAAGCATATTCAAACAAATCTTTTATATATTAAGAGTTTGAATTAAAAAATATATATATATAAATAAAAATATTTTTAAACATTTAAGATTTTAGAATATAACATTCAATAATTAAACAAAAAAAAAACTTTTAAATATTTCTTTAGTTGAAGGACATTGATTAGTCGATTATTTTGCATCTTTTTGTTAAAATTACTATTTTCTAAACTATAACTTCTCTCTGTCGAAAACAATAACTTTGATTAAAACAAATTAAAGCTGTTGCTTTCTTAAAAAATATAGTATATAAATAATTAATCAAAATTTATATTTCATACATCAAAAATTTATTTAATTATTTTTAAATTTATTTTTTCTTAAAATTTAGATAAGACAATTGTATTCAAATATTATCTTTTATAGAAAATTAAATTTGAAGAAATATATATAATATATATATATATGATATATCTATCTATCTTATGGGTGATAAGGATTCAAGTGGCACACAATAGATTTGAGTTTTAATGAATTTCACTAAGCTGCGCTTGACTTTAATTAATAGAATAATTAGTTTTGAAATAAATGTAGAGTTTTGTAGTGTTTGTGGGTTTACATGACCCAGGAGAGAGATGTGTAAGAAAGATGAAAGAAGATGACGGACGAATTTTTCATGTCTTAACTATATATTCTTTTTATTCCCCTCATGGCTGAGAAGAGGAGAATATTTAGCTGAAAGAGAGGACAAAAATAGTTCTATGGGAGTCACTGAGCAAGGTTCCATTAAAATATCTAAACATAGCCCCTCTCTTCTTTTTATATGTGTACAATAAAATATTGAAATATAAGTCATGTCGCGCAAAAGTTTGTCCATGATGATTTAGTGAAAAAAACCACAATGTGTGTTATGCGGCTTAAAAATTAGGATGTGGCATATGTCAATCAGTAGTATCAGTCTTGACTTTTGCATTCTTATAGTTATGAGGATTGTTGAGGAGACACCCTAAGCTAGTAGGTTTGAATGGTTTGTTCATCAAACGGAACGATTTGACCAGTTTGGCTGGCTAGTTCTCCAAGACAGTGTAGTATTTGTGCTTAACATCTAATATTGGACAGTTGGTACAACGATGAATTAGGTTAGTAAATACAAAAAAAAATGCATATTTGTAAAGTGTACTATTATAAACTCTTAAGAAAATGTGGCATTTTTGGTACAATCAATTCTTAAGTAAATCATATTTATATATATTGGATGGCAGCTGCTTCTTCTGCCTCCCCCACCCTACCATAATAGGTATTGTGTTTTCCTTAAGTATTCTTTTGCTCACAATGTTTCTCTTTCAACATATTTGATTTCAATCCTAACTGAATTTTATTCTTATTTTTCCTCATCCATGGAACAACTACTAGGGTTAGCTGGATAATACTATTCATGTCATTTTTTGCCCTTGGCATACTAGGTGTATGCGTTGAGTATCTTGGATATGCGTTGAGTATCTTGGATATTGATTGAGCTTCGGTTCTCAGGGAAGCCAAATAGTATACTCTTAATTTGCCAGCACCATTGTACCCTTGTTGGTTGACTTTTATTTGTGGTGACAATCTTTGTCTCAATATCCCAGATTCATGTACTTCGCATTCTTGATGTGATTTCATTGCAGGTCTGTTACTTTGCATTACTGGTGTTCATAAACTTTTTTCATATTTCTATGAAGTTTGAAATATTTAGCTATCTTTTTGCTAAAAGCAATAAAGAGGCAAGAGTTAGTATTATTTACTTGCTTATGCTGTTCAGTTCTACTACTAGCTCTGTATATTTTAGAGGGATATTTTATGGAGATGGATGAATTATTTAATAAATGTTAATATTTTATTAGCTAAAATTAGGGTATGAAAATTTCTCCTTTGCCACATAGTAATCTTATATCTTGAGATTGTTGTGTTAATCTAGTTGTCTCTAGAAATTGTTTATATATTTTTGCACATTTTTCATGTGGATTAGGAAGTTTTGAAAACCGTTTTGTGGTTAAGTGGTTAGGAAAACCGTTAAGTGGTTAGTTAGTTTTATTTTCAGAAAAATGTGATGTATTTGCTTATAAATTAAACCAGAAAATGTAGAGGGTGTGAACTACTAAAAAAATTCCTCCATTTTTGTTGGCGTTTAAAGTTTGGTTTTGAAAACCAACATTTGGTATCAGAGCGAAGGTGTCAAAGAAATGGCCGGAAATGATGGAGATCCATTTAAGTCACTTGATGTCATCAAACCGACGGCAAGAGGAGCCTCAATCCCGATCCAATTTCCAACGTTAAGTGAAACGAACTACAGCATATGGGCTGTCAAGATGAAGATAATTTTGCGTTCACTAGGAGTATGATCAGTGATTGAAGGTGAAGAAAAAGACGATGACAAAGATCAATGCGCCATGGTAGCCATTTCTCAAGCCGTGTCGGATGACGTGATGATGGTAATCGCGGAAAAAAAGACGGCAAAGGAGGCTTGGGACGCACTCAGGGAGACGCGAGTCGGTGAAGATCGCGTTAAGAAGGCACGCGTACAGGTTCTGAAACGACAACTGAACAAGTTACACATGGAGGATTCTAAGACAATAAATGAATTTTCCATGAAGCTTACCACGCTGGTGGGTGAGATCCGCTCATTGGGCACGAAGTTCGACGATAGTGAAGTTGTTAAAAAATTGTTCAGTGCAGTTCCAAATAGATTTCTCCAAATTATTGGAACAATCGAACAAATTGGCGATACTGAGAAGATGTCGGTATCCGAGGCGATAGGTCGTCTCAGAACCTTCGAGGAAGGGCTTAAAGGGCGACTGCACTCAAAGGGTAGTGGAGAACAGTTACTCCTTACCCAGGCCGAGTGGGAGGCAAGAATCTCAAAGGCAAAGAAAGATGAAGGTTCC
>NW_018165082.1:88319-89314 GCF_001263595.1 Phalaenopsis equestris
CAAAGTTTAAAAACACCCGAGAGAAGGCTTGGTATTTAGATACTGGTGCAAGTAATCACATGACCGGTTGTATTGAAAAATTTGCTGAAATTGACACGACAATTAAAGGGTTGGTTAAATTTGGGGATGACTCGACTGTAGAAATCAAAGGAAGAGGTTCGGTTTTGTTTGAAGGCTTCGCAGGTGAACATCGAATACTTACTAATGTCTACTACATCCCGGTGTTGAAGAGCAACATAATAAGTCTTGGCCAGTTAAATGAGAACGGATGCAAAGTTGAGGTTGAAGGAGGTGTTATGACTATTTTAGACAGATCACAAAGGCTACTAGCAAAAGTGAACAGGTCAAGCAACCGATTATATATGTTTAACATAGCACCAGCTCTCCCCGAACGCCTTCTGGCTAGGAGCAAAGAAGAAGCATGGCGATGGCATGCAAGATATGGGCATGTTAATTTTCATGCTTTGAAGTTTCTAAGTCAGAAAAAGATGGTGCACGGCTTGCCCAAAATCGAGCATGAGGACCGCTTCTATGATGGCTGTTTGATTGGAAAGCAACACCGAAATCCTTTTCCAGCAGTGGCAAAATTCTTGCAGAATCACCTCTTGAACTGTGGCATGGAGATTTGTGCGGCCCAATTACCCTTGCTACTCACGGAGGGAAGCGATATTTCTTGTTGTTGGTTGACGATTGTACCAGATTTATGTGGCAGGTGCCGATCCGAGACAAAGATGAAGCATTTGAGGCATTTAAGAAGGTCAAGGTTGCAGCTGAAATAGAGAAAAACAGTAAGCTAGTCGTCTCAGAACCTTCGAGGAAGGGCTTAAAGGGCTACTGCATTCAAAGGGTAGTGGAGAGCAGTTACTCCTTACCCAGACTGAGTGAGAGGCAAGAATCCCAAAGGCAAAGAAAGATGAAGGTTCCAACAGCAACAAAAAAGGAGGATGTCACGCGAGAGGACGTGGTCGTGGGCGTGGATATGGTGGAGGTCGAGG
>NW_018165082.1:90449-91882 GCF_001263595.1 Phalaenopsis equestris
TCTCAAATGAGTTCAAGAGTTACTGTGAGCTGTTGGGAATTAAGCGTTATCTCACGGCGCCTTATTCTCCTCAGCAGAACGGAGATGTCGAACGACGAAATCAGACGGTGGTCGGCATGACAAGGAGCTTGTTGAAAAGTATGGAAGTCCCGGGCAAATTTTGGGGAGACGCAGTATCACCTGCCGTATATATCTTAAATAGAGCACCAACAAAGAGCGTTGTCGGCAAAACTCCCTATGAAGCATATTATGACCGCAAGCCAAGTGTCGATCATTTTCGTATTTTCGGTTGTCTTGCACATGTAAAAGTAGTTACACCGCATCTTCCAAAGTTAGCTGATCGTAGCAAGCAAATGGTGTTCATTGGTTATGATATGAACACAAAAGGCTATCGAATGTTTGATCCAGCGACAAGACAAGTTGTGGTGACACGAGATGCAATGCACGAGATGCAGTGTTCGAGGAGAAGAAGAAGTGGGAGTGGAGTAAATCTCCAATAACAGATACAGGATCAACAGGAAAAACTCTTACAGCACATTATTTTACCGTAGCAGATGCATCTGATACGACAAATCAGGAAGATAAAGAGACGTTCAACGGTTCTGGTATTGATATCAGAAATTCTGGTATGAATTTCCCACAGCCGACACGGGAACAAACTAATAACCAATACCAGCATGCTTCACCAATGATGAACATCAGATTCAGAACATTTGTTTCAGATCTTGATTCATTGACACCACACACTCCAGATACAACTTTTGATGTTCTTGATGGTTCGGCCTTGACAGAAGCAGTGCAACCCACAACATCTAATGAGAGTTCATTAGAAGGACCACGGGGTAAGCGTGACATCAAAAGCCTTTACGATGAAACCTTCCCAATAGAACTAGAGTATTGGGGATTGTGTTTCCTAGGAGAGGAGGAGCCATCAACTCTCGAAGAA
This sequence comes from Phalaenopsis equestris, assembly GCF_001263595.1. Taxonomy (NCBI): domain Eukaryota; kingdom Viridiplantae; phylum Streptophyta; class Magnoliopsida; order Asparagales; family Orchidaceae; genus Phalaenopsis; species Phalaenopsis equestris. Next base: position 91,396 of record NW_018165082.1, read on the forward strand.
GCTAAGGCAGACCCGATGTGGAGAAAAGCAATGGAGGAGGAAATTTCTTCCATTCGAAGAAATGAAACCTGGAAGCTCGTCCCATTACCCGAAGGCCATAAACCTATAGGTCTAAAATGGGTTTACAAGCTAAAGAAGGACTCTCAAGGCAGAATTGTGAAGCACAAGGCGAGATTAGTGGCAAAGGGGTACGTTCAACGACAAGGCATAGACTTTGATGAAATTTTTGCCCCTGTTGCTCGGCTAGAGACAGTACGTTTGCTACTCTCTATTGCGGCACATGAAGGATGGGAGGTTCATCATATGGATGTGAAGTCAGCCTTCCTCAACGGTGATTTGGAAGAGGAAGTGTATGTCACTCAACCGTCGGGATTTGAAATAAAGGGAGAAGAGCACAAGGTGTTAAAACTGCACAAAGCATTGTACGGTTTGCGTCAAGCACCTAGAGCCTGGAACTCAAAACTGGACAAATCATTGAGGACACTCA
>NW_018165082.1:92593-94491 GCF_001263595.1 Phalaenopsis equestris
GATTTGTTAAAAACTGAAGTTAAGAAAGTAGTTCTGAAGATTGATAATCAGTCCGCAATTGCATTAAGCAAGAATTCAGTTTACCATGAGAGGAGCAAACATATCGATACCCGATTTCACTACATTAGAGATTGTGTTGAATCTAGAATGATTGAAATTCAACATGTTTGCACAGAAGATCAACGTGTTGATATTCTGACAAAGTCACTTGCAAGATTGAAGTTCTTGGAGATGAGAGAAAAAAATTGGTGTGCGAATCGTCAGTGAAGGACAACAAGCTTAAGGAGGAGATTGTTGTGTTAATCTAGTTGTCTCTAGAAATTGTTTATGTATTTTTGCACATTTTTCATGTGGATTAGGAAGTTTTAAAAACCGTTTTGTGGTTAAGTGGTTAGGAAAACCATTAAGTGGTTAGTTAGTTTTATTTTCAGAAAAATGTGATGTATTTGCTTATAAATTAAACCAGAAAATGTAGAGGGTGTGAACTACTAAAAAAATTCCTCCATTTTTGTTGGCGTTTAAAGTTTGGTTTTGAAAACCAACAGAGATTGTTATACCAAATTCTCAACCATTGTCTCATTTTATATCTAATAATATCAAATTAGAAATGATTTCTCTATGAAAATTCAAATTATTTCAAGCCTACTTCAAATTACTCGTGACAAATAAAAGATAATTTCATGAGCCGTCACTTTCATACGAATTTTGAGAGTTGTTGCCCATCTGAACGGAAACTGATTATGATTTGCATATTCATTTATGTTATTTTATGTATTCGCTAGCCGTGTTCTTTACAATTTCTAATTTGTTTTGTTCTTTTAGGACTAAGGTTTCAATTTTGTTGAACTATGTATATGTATATTTTTTTTGAAGAATGTAGGAAACTCATCTTCTAACATTGATGAGCTCAACTATTTTCTGAATTTACTTTTATTAATGAAATCTCATTTTACTTTGAGAAAAAAAATATAAAAAACTTAGGGCATAAAATTAATTATGGATAAGGATTAAGTCAAAAGATTACACATTGATTGAATGTTCAAAAGAAAACTAGAGCCTATTTAAGATTTAGAAGGTTATACGTAGGAAATAAATTTGTGTTCTCCCTTTGAGAATCAAAGAGTATGCCTCCTAAGAAAAAATATATACATATATAAGAAGAGCATGCCTCTTAAATTACAATCCTTTGATAATAATTGTTATACTAAAGGGTCATTTGTTCGACGCACAAATGTCATATAAAATTCCAAGGTATTTAGAATTCACTTTTGAGCTTGTTTTAAATATATTTAGAATCCGTCGGACTTTGGCAAGTAAAGTGACATCGCTACCCGTCGCCATCGTATGCCAAGACACTCACTACACGTTGTCGCAACCGCTTGCCCTCCGACTCTGAGTCGTCCTCCTAAAAAAATAGAGATTTTCATAGCGATTATTTCTACTTACGACATCGGTTTAAACTGCCACTACATTTTAAATAAAAGTTTAATAAGCGCCACATGATCGATGTGGTGCTACCGAATTTTCGCATCGGAAAAAAAAGAACCCTAAAGCCCCTCATCTATGATAACGGTTAAAACTACCACTTAAACAGATGGTTTAAACCGCCACATATATGTAAAAAATATATTTACTTTAAATATGGTTGTTTAAACAGCCCATAAAATTCCAGATTTTTTAAAAGAAGTTGGATTGCTGATTGTTAATACATAATTTGCAAAACAATAATTCATTAAGAAAAAATAACAATGTAATAATATCTTGAACATGTTCTAATAAAATAAAGGGGAATTTATATGCATAACACTTCAAAAGTTTTTTAATAACATATCTTACACATAAACATTAATAGTTACACTCACAAGTTAGGGGTGTAAACGAGCCGAACACGAGCGAGC
>NW_018165082.1:94891-117551 GCF_001263595.1 Phalaenopsis equestris
CGAACGAAATTAACGAGCCGAACACGAGCTGTTCGTGAACAACGAGCCATTTTGACAGCCCTACTCACAAGGCAGTTTAAACTCAACTAACCCATCAAAAAAGCATTTTGTTTTATCTTGGCCTTTGAGGCAATATTTCAGCAATATTTATATACACAACACTCAATTCCCAAGTATTTACACATCTAACCTTCCAGAGCGTGAATAGAATTCAACTCTATATTGCATCTGTAATGAAAATTAAAAATAAATTTGAAAGAATATTGAAAATAAATTTCAAATAAATGTTTCATCTAACCTTCTTGAGCGTGAAAAGAATTCAACCGAGGGGCGGACCTCCTCTTCCAGTCCATGTGCTAATTTGAATTTGCTCGTAAGGAATGAACGGCGATTCGCCCCCCCCCCGACCCGAAGGTCTTAAGCCGCCATCAATGAGTCAAGGCTTGCACACAAAAACTATATATGTAACTTCTCAATATAGGAAAAGTTACAGGAAAAATATAAAAAGAGAGGAAAAAATAGACGTACAATTTTTCTAATTCCGAGTGCAGCAAGTAAAAATAATGGAAATATAAAATTGTCCCTTCTTTATTAAGAAAAATTATTGAATACATACACCGCATGCAGAGATGCATACGGATCAGGATGCAATCAAAATTTTTTTGAAAAAAAAAAAAATTAAAAGTGGGGCCCACTGAAATATATCCTGACCGTAGATTACCGTGATCTACGGTCAGGATCGTGCACCGCATGCATCTCTGCATGCGTTGTCTGTATGCAATAATTTTTCCTTTATTCCACCACTCATTTCTAAAAAAATAAAAATTGTTAGTATAATATGTATTTTTTAAGAGTCGAAACAATATAGAAAAAATAATTTATTAGGGTTATTTTAAAAGTAATGTGGTTTCTTCCATTTTTTAATAGCTTGCTTCGATAATTCTATAAACTTTATTAAAGGAAGCGTACAAGCTTTAAGATATGGAAAAAATATTTGCTCATAGTAAATATGGAAAATTCAAAGTTTGAGTGCTTAAGCATTAAGCAAATATTTTGGGGGCATTTACATACATACCACCCAATTTATATGTATTTACATATCTAATACAAACTTTAATTTTATATTTTACCACCATTTTAACTTTTAAAAAGTGGAATGTATGATTAAGGTTGTATGGATGTAAAAATGATGTTTCATATGTAAATACAGAAAGATTGTGTGGTATGCATGTAAATCTTACAATTCCTACAAAAAAAACAAGTCTTCTAAATTGGGCTTGCGAGCAACAACCAGAACCGAGCGGAATCATACACCAACATTTGGAATTTCGGTATATTGGACTTTGAAGATTGACTAGAAGGAGAAATAATATCACATGTATTTCAGATAATATTAGGACTCTTAGGTATGACTCACATATAAGATAAGAGACAGTTACTGGAGCGGAACGGAGCGAGCCAACGGAGCGGAGTGAGTGTAGCGGAGCATGTGAGCGGAAGCATCTATCCAATAAGGGTTAGTTTCGTTATGTGGGTTGGGGGTGCGGGGCCAACGTCCCTGCGGTACGGTAAATGAGTAATTTTTCGAGGAGCGGAATCATACACCAACAATTGGAATAACCGTACATTAGAGTTTGAAGATTGACTAGATAGAGAAATAATATCACATATATTAGAAATAATATGAGGGCCAAGATGTATCAAGTATTTTTGGATGTCAAAAAGAAAATTGTTTGTCACAGAATAGAGGAGATCTATGGAGGTGGGCAAGTCCTCTTAATCACATAATTATGCTAGTGATTTCAAATATAAGTACATTTATGATTTAACACTATCAATTCAAGTCCATTTGACATGAATTTTCTTCCCAACTTTAAAATCTATCTACAAATTGGTCATCGGATTCTTATAATTAAAATTTTCATGAAATATAGCAACATGGTTCAATTGAAATGGTATGAAGCATTAATTTGCCAAGACTAGCATATTGGATTACTATGATAAGCTCATTCCTTAAATGAGAGTAATACTCAAATTTGACGTAGAACCGTAAAATGATTACAAAATAGAGAAGGGGAGCAGTCAGCAAGAACATTTAAAATTTGAAAGAATTTACCAAACTCCGCAAAGAAGATTTCGGTGATATAAATGAAAAAAGTGAAGTTCAGGTTACTAGATAAATAAATCCATAGGAATTAAGTGATATCTATATAAATGCACCAAAATCAAAGGAAAATGACATGATTGAAAATTATCCCAATGGAGCTCTCAAGGCTAGCAATACCTCAGGCCATGAGATGGCTTATAAGAAGGAAATAAAGTTGTTGGTTTCATTGCAATATCCACTTCGCTCATTAATGAAAAACTAATCCATATGTGATAATTGTTCCCAAAATTTATCAAATAAAAAGTTTGTGTTTATGATCACATAGGCCGGGCTGAGGAATACCCTCCCCTGGTTGCTCTACTGGCAGTTTTTTACTATATGTTGAGTCTCCCATTCGTGATGCTGACAGTTGCCTATGAATGTCCTTCGAAAATTGTGAGGGCTTCGGTCATGATTCTGAGCTCTTCCCTTTACTGAAATGCTTATACCCAGCTCTGATCTTTTATGTGCCATCGAACCTGCTCTACACACTTATTTTTTTCTTCATGTTTTTGTTTAATTCTTTATATTTACATACTATAATGTTAATCATTCAGTAACGGTGTCGGAGATGGCAGGTGCACACTATTACTTTTCTCTTACTACACTTTCTTTTACTGAACTATATGACATATTTTATTTTCATATACCTGCAAAGACCCCTAGGGTAAAGAACAATAGGTCATACATTTAGAAAGAACACTACACTAGGCTCTGAAACAAAACAATAATCACAAGCTCAATCATAAACCCTAAACCCAAAACCATCACCACAAAGAGTTCAGAACAAGTAGGACAAGGATGAAAAAGGACAGAGGACGACTTCGGATGGCAATCAATACGTAACAATGAAGTGAATCTACTTCAACAAAACTTTCCTTGGTATTAAATAATATAAAACCAAAGGACCTTAAGATTGCTCGTTTAGTGTGACATAAATCCTAGCCTTATCCTTTAAACTTTTGCACAATCATGATATGCAGTGAAAGTCCTAATGCTCTTTAGAACTTCTATGTTATCCATTCGGTACAACGTAATTCCTCCTATCATTCTAGGCTATTTGTACTATCATATATTATGCAAGTGTAAGCCCTAAATTTTAAACAAATGACATGATTAAATATTAAATAACTTCACTTCCAAGATGTAAAGCCAAATAACAGGATAGTTTGAGAAGTCATTGAGGTTCGCCTAAGATCTGTGACTTCTTCTACCTCTCACTCCATTGGATTCTGAAAATAATTGTTCTCAATTGGTCCATTCCTGCTTGGCTTTCCTATAAACAATTGTGAATTCTTAACTTTGATTCTTGAAGACAAGACCACTAATCATTATCAAGAGTTTTTAAGTGACTTTAGTCATTTAAAATGTAATTAATGGTAGAGGCTTTTCCTTATAGGGAATTGAGAACTCAGGTAATATAAACCCTATCTAATATTTATGCAGGGGAATTGTCGGTCACAAAATTCGCAGACTAAATGGATGTCTTGAATTCTCTAGTTTAAATGGTCGAGTCTACTAATAAAAATATGCTCATCTCTCAGAGTGGTGTATTCATTGTGGTTTTGCGCTTGACTGTCTAAACTAATAAATGTATGAGATCCATCCGGTCTCATTTTTCAAAATTAAAATGTTATTTCAAAACCAAAATTATATATGCATATTAAATTAAATAACAAATTCTGAAAATTGATCGACATCCACCCCGTGGCTTAGTGGGAGCTTTAAAAGCATCGAACTATTCCCTTGTGAAGTAACTGTCCCTTCGATAGCCTTGTGCTAGTTTTCGCTTTAAATGTAAGAAAAACTTCATAGATCTAGAGAATAATTGGGCAACCTCCAAGATGTAATTAACTAAGTGGGATATGTCCCCTTTGAAGCACTCTGGACTCTGGAACAGGCCAACACCCCTGAATCTCTGGTTGTTGATATCTTTCGTAGTCATTCTTTCACGGATATTTAACATAAGCTACTTCAGTATGATCTTGTTCAGACATATATGCTTGGCCTATTTTAGCAAGGTGTGTCGCACGGAAGTTTTCCATGTTCTTTCTCTTGTTTGTCTTTTTTAATAGCATGTCCAAATTTTTTTATTCTTATCCTGTTTTGATTATTCTCATTATCTAAAATAAAAACTTATTTGGAAAAGGGAAGTATACGACGTGCATAGACAACCAGATCATTAAAAAATAAAAAGAGAAAATAACTAAAATAGCAGGTAGCTCGTGGAACATTCTATGCAAAGCCTCTTTCTACAAGATGAATATATCAACTGATTATTTGGTTGTGTCAAGTGGTCCTCTATATGGGTTTTCTGGTGAAAGAAAGGAAACACTTGAGATAATCAGACTGTCTATCACTTAGGAAGAAGAGGCAGTCAGTTCACTAATTCGGCCGCCCACTTCTCAAAAACTTCAAAGTCGTGGCGTCTATGTACCACAAAACAATAATATTTCCTTGTGAAGGGAAAAGTGTAATCGTGCATGGGAACCTGGAGTAGTCTCGAACATGTTATCTTTGGGCGGTGGGAAGCATGAAACAAGAAGCGTTGAGCATACAACACCAGTAGGAAGATAGTCTCAAAACAAATAATGGCACCATCAAGATCCACACAGACCTCCCTGATCCTTATAAAGTTTTCTAATCAATGAAACCATTGATGTAAGTTAAAAAGATTCTTAATCCTGACTCTCCAAGAGCAACACTTCATTTTCTCTTAGTCGACCGCTAAGATGTCAGACATCCTGATTAATGTTGTTTGTCACTGCTTCAATGTTAGTTCATCCATGCGACCTATGAAGCAGAAGATTTTAACGTTAGCCACAACTTTGGTTGGGTCAATTCATGAAGAAGTTCAAAAAACTCATGGAAGCAGACAATATCTGGGAGGTCCAAAACTCATTATAGATATCCAACGTAGTCATGGTATAGAAATTCAACAGTAAATAGAGGTTATTGGTTTTATTTTTTGTTGAAAGATTTTATTTTTGAAAATTAGACCGATTAAATCTCGAATATTTATTTTTTTAAATAACCGAAAATATCACTTAATATTAAGTTCAAATTTTCAAACAAGAAATTTAGGGTATTTTATTGGTCTACAAAAATACCAACAAATCGTTGCCCTATCTAAGCCAAAAAATAGATATGGTTTAGATTATCTAGGTTACTAGTCTCCTGTAAGTGCAAGCCGCTATAGTTAATTACATCTTAAGTGATCGAAATCACTTAAGAATACTCCCAATTTAAATTGGGGCAATGTCTTCAAAGAGTTCAATTTTTAGTTTCCATGATTGATTATAAGAAAATTAAATGTGAAAGACTTTATGTGGAACAATTATTTCTGGAACCCAAAGAAAAAATGTCAAAGATACTAATGAAACCTCAATGTCATGTCAACCATCCTATGATTTAGATCTACATTTTGTAAAGACAATTTATATGATGTTTAAATCTTGCAATTTATTTAGAAAATTAGAACTTATTTCCTATGATGTCATTTTATGAGAAAGCCTAAAGAGGTAAGGATTTACGTTATGTTCGACAAACGGCCTTAGCATCCTAAAACTAAGGCAATATTCATAGAAAAAAGTGAAACATGAAAACCTGGTCTAAAGAAAGAGAGCACAAAGGCAAAAATGCAAAATGAAATTACAACCCTACTTGGAAAAGGTGGCAAAAATGCAAAATGAAATTACAACCCTACTTGGAAAAGGTTGTCATCTCAACCACCTAAACATATTTCATAAACATGAAGGCCAATCTTAATTAATGCAGGATAGGACATGTTATTATTTCTTAAGCTATTTAGGTCTTACAACTTGATCACATCGATAAAGATTCTTGACTATGAATGATATGCAAAATGTTATAAGACTAATGTGAGTTTATTTTTGTGAATTAAAATTAAAGATTTTAAAGCTCACCACACTTAAATGAGTTTTATAATTTAGTATTAACTCTTAGTGTTAAGTGATCAATAACAAATTGTGTAATAGATATGTAAATCCTTGATGATGAGTACACAAAAGATCTGTTCAAAATGCCAATTATTATGCAGAGACAAAACTCACTTTATAATGTAGTTGTTTTTATAGGTCAAACCACCACTTTTCATGCAATAACTTAGGGTCTAAGAACAAGGAATAGAACTAATATGTAATGAACATGCATATGGTGATCTTTTTGTGGTTATTCCTAAATCTTAAAGAGGTTCTCACTCTATTTTATTTCATTGGCAATTTTGTTATCTTAAATACATGATTGGCTAAGGTGTGAATGTTGTGTGTTAATGCAATTTTATTGAGGTTATGAGTTCATTTTATTTTGAGAATTTATGTTTCAGTTGTTTAGTGAGGGTATAAAATATAATTCTTATAGAGCCTACTGTGAATCCAAGCAAAAAACCCACAAAAGGAACGGCCTGAATTTTGGTCAGACCTATCAAACACAACAAGAAAACAAAGCAAATACACGACTAAGGGTACTCACCTCAGATCTGCATCAGACTCGTCAATCTAAAATTAACATCTGAAGATGATTATCGTTTAGTTAGAGTTTATCCTTCACAATTTATTCATCATCTTGTGGATCATTTGGATGTCAATAGTTGATTAACTATGATAGACACCTTAACTATATAAAAAAAAAGACCCAACAAGACGGAAAAGTATATGAAATTGTAATAACTTAGCACAACTAAGCCCAGTGTTATGACAACAACCCTACAAAAATAAGTTCCGCACTTCTGTTATCATATATTAAAAATTTATTAGTATGTTACAGGTAGTAAGAATTTATTAGTATGTTACATGTAGGTTACAGAAGGTTATATGGAGATTACAAGAATGGAGGTTACAAGGGGTTATACCGCGGATATAACTTACTTATACCCTCGGTATAACCTTAAAATCGTACGCAACGCTGCGTATGTTTATCGTAACGCAATTTTTTTCCCCATTTTTTTCTTATTTCGGAATATTGGAGACAAATAACGGATGCAAAGTTGGGGAAAAGTTCACACTTATTATCTTATTTTATCATATAATCATTATTAAATTAAAACTTAGAGGCAACTAAATTAAAGGTCAATTTTATTTTTAAGAGAATTATTTGTATAATGATTGGAGAATATGGGTGTCAAAATTTGACCAAACATAAATTACACCGTTCAATTTTTTCAAAATAAATTGAAGGGATAATTACATGTGTATCACCTGAAACATTGCTATTTACAAAAACTAACAATCAGGTGTTAGTTTTAATTATCAAACCGATGCTTTTTTTTTAAGTGTCGCAATCAAACCATTGCGATTTTGATAAACAATGAAATATTTCAGTGAGACTTTGAAAAATGGAAGAGTGTTGGATTCGTAAATAGCAAAATTGAAATGTTTTGTGATGCACATCATTATTTTTTTTTAAATTTTTTAGTTCTTTATGAACTCTTAAAAGTCGTTTGAGATAACTTTCTGACTGCTTTGCTTTTAAGACCACTGCCGTTGTTTTGTTTTGGGCAATTGCTTTCTTATTGATTTCTAGAAATTTCAATGATAAATTTTTTTTTTTTTTCAACCGATGTTAAAGTGTTGATTGTTAACAGAAAATTATTGTCTGTCATTTAAAATTAAAATTAATTTATAATAGTCACGTTAACTTTTTGAATAAGAGGTCATTCTAAATTTGTTTCTTCAAACAACTAAAGTTGCTCAAACAGACAGCTACAAGATTTGCTTGCTTCTAAAAATCACAATGCTTCCATAATGAGCTCTCTTTAGCAGCTTTGAAATTCTCTTCCAAATAACCCCATTCAATTTCAAATTTTAATATAATAAGTGTAAAAATTTAGTGAAAATATTATGATCAAAATAAGAAAAAAAGTATAAATTTTAAAATGAATATAGTATAATGGTTGATTAATCATATAATTACTAAGTTCATTAAAAAAAATTAAAATTTTAAAAACTCATCACCAACAAATTTTGATCATAATATCTCAAATGAATATAGTATAATGGTTGATTAATCATATAAGTACTAAATTCATCAAAAAAAAAATTAAAAAATTTAAAAACTCATCACCAACACATTTTGATCATAATATCTCATAATATACTTATTCTCTTGCAACTAAAAAAAAGATGGGACATTGCATGCAATGATTTAACTTGTGACAATGATAGGGGTCTCTTAGCACATCCCCTGATCCTCTAACTTCCAACAACCTTATCAATATTAATCCAATATAAACTCATAAATATCTCAACTTCTAATCAAATTTTGCCCTCAATAGTTTTTAATTAAGTTTAAATCATCCAAACACATAGATTACATTATATAAAGTGCACATCTAGTGGATTACACGAAGATAACAACGAGCAGATTGGATCAATATCATCCTAATAAAGTGTTGTAACCTAATGACATTTTTGTCTCTTCTTAAAGACAAAATTTTAAATTTTAAAAATAGATAGAAAAATAGCAAATAAACATATTCTGTATTTTATTTTCTTTATCTCGAAAAAAAAAAGTTAGAAAACAAAAAAATGATCCAAAACAGTTTGGGGTGTAAACGAGCTGTGTGTGTTTTCGGCTCGTTTGCTTAGCGAGCTAAACACGAGTCGTTCACGAACAAAGTCATTTTGACAACTCTAATCGCGTAGTCATAAAATGTTAAGAGTTGGGGCAAGATTCAAAAATTATTGTTTATAGTAAAACATCTTTTGAATCTAATTTAATAACTTTTATTCAATTTTCTTTATTAATATTTTTAATTGATTATAAATTTTTGTTGCCTTGTCGTCAATTAATTTTTTTAAAAATACTACTCATCAATATATATATATATAAATAAACAAATAAATAAATAAATAAATAAATATATATATATATATATAATGAGTAGTATTTCAAGTCAAAACGAGCCGAACAAGAACGAAAAAATCTTTGTTCTTGTTTGGCTCGTTAACTTAGCGAATTAACAGAACACAAGCTTCTTAACTAGCAGAACATGATCTGTTCGCGAATAACAAACTGTTTTGACAGCCCTAAAAACAGTCCTTTAATAAACAATTTGAACATGAACAATAAGATTTCTTAAATATTATTATAATCATATATTATAAAACAGTTAATTATAGATAAATATCTTAATCTCTCAATTAAAATGCTAATCCTATCCGCGACCTTTTACTTTTACCAGCTGCGCTTTCCAGATTGGAGGCCACACAGCCTGTCTGTCCTCTATCGTGGCCCTGCCGGTGGCCGCTTGACGATCCTATCGTGACCTTTTTGTCATCAAACACTACGGCATTGTTTAATGATGCCTTGACTATCTTGCAACAATGGCTTGTGTTTCTTCTTGGAGTGTATTTATGACATTATTGAAATTATGGAATGCAATTAAATAAAAGTAAATAACTCAACAAAAAATAGAGACGAAATTAATGCAAATTTAAATCATTAAATTCTATTTTTTATATTGAAAGTTTTTCCCAACTTTTTTATTCGAAAAAGAAGGATCAAGATACATAAATTGAGAAACATAGGGAAGAGAAGAGAGAATAAAATAGAAAAAGAACACAGAAACAAAAACTTGTAAGGCAAGAAAAGAAAAGAGTAATAAGGAGTTGTGGAAAGGGAGCTCAGAAAAGCAAAACCGATCCGATTATATCACCGGCTTCATCTCCTCTGAGGAGTTGAAAATCAAGTATTGTTTTGGTTAGAAAAATGTGACGTATTTGCAAATACTATAAACCTTGAGTCTTCTAACGCAACAGTCTGGTGAGCCTGGAGGAGCAAAAGGTTCTTAGTTGATCCCAAAAAATTGAAACCCACATTGCCAAGTAGAACTGTTGTCGATAGGTATAATGACACATGAAAGGGAAAAGAAAAACAATTGGGCTTGAAAGCATCATGAAGCTTAGATAATTCAACTTTCGAAGCCCCATAATTTATTGTAATGTTTCAAGTTTTCCAATAATAGAAGAAAACCAATATAATAGAGTGCAACCATGAATCAACCTCCATTTTCCTCTAAAATCAACAAAAAAAAAGAAATAAAAAATAGTGGAGTGTTAATAAATTCGTATAGATGCCCTATAGCTGAACAAGAGGAGCCAAAATAATACCAGTTGAGTCCATTTTGAGTGTTGTGGCATCATCAAAGCTCTCATAACCCAAAAAGCCGTCTGACAAGTAGCAATTAAGAAAATCATCGAAGGGAGATCCCTTATTGAATTCTTGAGGAGAGCTAAATCTCTATCCACAAACATTCCTCTAAAATGAGTAGCAAGTAGATCACGTGAAGTATACATAAAACTAACTAAATCTGTTGAATCCCCAAAAACTTTACACTTCAAGCATGAACCGTGGCCAGAAAAGAATAGCCTTGTGGAGACAGAACTAGCAGACAAAAAATCCACTTCCCTAAACATTCCCAAAAATATCTAGAATGGGGAAATTAATGATAAATCGAGATGTCGTATACAACTTCGTAAAAAGGGATAACAAGAAAGCATTTATGGGACAAAAGTGCATATCTCTACAAAGGAGATAAAACAAAAGGACCAAAATACAAGAAAATCAGTCTAGACCATCAACATGCTAATCAAAATTCTGAAAATGAAGAAATAGAAAATAGAGATGTCCAAAACTTAGGATGACCAAAACCCCCAATGTGCTTAAATATAATGGAAGAAATTTTGAAAAGAAAACTTCAATAAAATTTGTGCTTTTCCAAGAAACTAATAAGATTAATAAGACAAATGATTACTTTGAAATTAATTTTAGTCCTATTGCCTAAGCATGGAATTACTACTTTTATTGCAAGCTTTCATGATGATAATTCAAATATATGTCATATGTAATCAAATTTTTGCTAAAAAAAGTAAGAGGTTGATATTGTCTTAAAATAAGATTAAAGGATGATGGGAAGCATTAATTCAACCTTGATGAGGGTTGACTAAAGGTCTATATATTTGGAGGTCATTTTGAGATTGAAATCTTATACTTACCTACCTCATTGAGATCAAAATGCAGCAAGTATCAAAAGAAATCAATTACATAAAATCTGGTCACCGAGATCTTGAAATCTATGCTAAGAAAGCTAAATATGTCGTATGTACTTATAGTCAAACTAAGTTTTTTGATAAGGATAATCCAATCAATCTAGATTATTTAATTCAAATGTCATGAAGATATGCATTTAAATGGTTAAAAAAAGTCTATAATGAGGAGACCATAAATAACTAGCATATAAAGTGTTCTAGAGTTTTGACGAAAATAATTAAAAAGTCACATTAAAATTTATAAATAGGTCTCTTTATTTATATGAAGGGGAATTGAGATTGAGACTTAAACTTAGAGTCCAAAACGAGTTATTTCAAAGATCAACCTTGATAATCATCATAATTTTTTTTACTACCAACTATCGAACATAATCCCCGACTACTAGTATCTGACCACAGTTGCTAAAAATTATAACCACCCAACTATAGTCACCTAATTATCATTTTCTACCATAGTCTCCTGTTACAATTACCAAACTATCATTATCAGTCCACTATAGCTATTTAACAATAGTTGTCTAATTATCATCACTTAACCATAGTCTTTTAACATTATCGTTTACCAGACTATTTTATTTGTCTTGTATTGCTTTGTTTTATTTAAAAACTATTTAATTTAAATTATGTGTCACCCATGTGCCATAATGGGTTGCGTTTGTTCATGTATGACCCATGAAGGATGGGTCATGGATTTAATGGGCCATGGGGAAGAAGAGCCATGGGCTTTAAATTTTGGGTTTTGAGATAACCAAAAGTGTTTGGGTCTAACCCAAAGGTTTAAGCCGTAATGGCATTTCATAATTTACCTAATTAAGTAATTGGGTAAATTATGAGGATTGACACCATGGTGCCAATTTTGGCTCCCCAAGTGGTTTGATGTTTTGACCACTGGGTGGGGCCTAAATGTATGGTCTTGCGGTCAATTGGTCAAGAATTGAACAAAATTAGGCTAGGCCCAAATTGATTTGACCACCCATGATGCCATCAAGTCTTAGAATCAAAGGGGTGAGTTGGAATTTCAAGTTGATTTTTTAAGGTTAAATGGGGGTGGGTTGGGAAGGCCTTAGGTGAGGCTAGGGATCAATTTAGGTAGACCCGGTGGTCTTTAGGATTCATAGGGATGCTTCTAAGGTTTTGGGTTTCTTAAGTGACCCACCCAGGGCAGGTTTTACCCATGGGGGGGACTTGGGTCTCTAACCAGGCCAAAACCCTAAACCAACTCAAGGTTGAGGGTTTGGGCTTCTCTTGATGAGGCCCAAAGGAGCATAACCTTAATCTAGGGGCTATGTGCGGGTGAGTGGGTGAGTCCCACAAAAGTGAGGCCAACACTTAGAAAATATAATACTAAGATAATATATAGTTTTTATTCATTTAAAAACCTCTAAAGTTTCAAATTATCTTATTCATCAAGAAAACTCAAAAGGTGAAAAACTTTAAAAATGTACATTTTATTCATCCAAATATTTCAAAATTAATAATTGGTTTAATTTTAAAACCCATATATAGAGCTATTCCATTTAATTAGTTTAATTTTAATTATATCAACATACTTCTTGATATTGATCAAATTAATAAGTATAACTTCCATAATTTTTAAGAAGAAATCATCAGATGTTTGATTGGGAGATACTCCATTAACATTAGCTCTAATTTGATGCTATACCAAACAAAACTTCTCTAAAAGACAACTCAACTAAATTTAATTCAAGATGTATACTAATGCTTTAGATTCTTCAAACCTACAATGTCAACCCTAGCTTTAACCTCTTATTTAGCATTTTGCTCTCACAAGTATTAAGATTGCAAATCTCACTTTTTAATACAAGAATTTTCTTCTTAGTTTCAAATGACATAAAGCCTTTTGCTCTCTAGAAGATTTATGCTCACTTATCTCAATTATCAATTGTGAATAAAGCTCTACTTTTTACAATATCTAAAATATAATGATACATCTATATCAAATTAGAGTAAAAATTTAAAAGAAAGAATGTATAATCATATAATAAGGAAATAAAGATTGTAGAAACAGATATTAGTGAATTCTTTGCTTAATAGCATCAACAATGCTAAGAAGTTCAAGTTAATTAAACCTTAAAATTGTATTAGCACACAACAATTATAAATCCCTACATATTTACTTAATCTTTCATTAAACAATGGCAATTAAAGTTAATTAAATATTAAAAAAAGTTTTAACATGTTTGAATTAGTGTTGAGCAAGACACTAAATATATAAATAATTCTCCATAAACAAATAATAAATTGATGTATTCATACTAATTGTATTGTTTTTTACAATGAGGATTCAAAGAAGCGCTAGAAGAAAGCATTGTTAATGGATGGACACAAATTAATATTTGCTTTATTGCTATATTTACATTTATACCACTTAATTCCTATGTAATGATATATCTTACATTTAAATTTTATTTTTTTTACATTTATACCGCGAAAATCTTTCATATCACATAAGAAAATCACCATATTAACTTTTAAAAAGTGATATATACCTTTTTATGCATAGATGAGTTGAACTTTAGGTGTTAGATATATAAGTACATAAAAAATGAGTGGTTCAGTTTCTGCCAAAATTAGGAGTTTAGATAAACGATTTTTTTGTAGAATGTATGGTCTATTTGGGGTAGTTGCAGCTTATTGAATAATTTGCTGATAAGCTAGGTGCGGTAGCTATTATTGTGACTATTACAAATTTTTATGTTATTGGAAAAGTCATACCATGCCAGAAAGCTGTCACCGCACCTAGATAGGTGCGGTGTGAAAACGCTGTTTTCAACATTTTGAAAATGTATAAGCTGTCAAAATGCAGTTTATTCAAACAAACTATTGTGACTATTACAAATTTTTATGTTATTGGAAAAGTCATACCATGCCAGAAAGCTGTCACCGCACCTAGATAGGTGCGGTGTGAAAACGCTGTTTTCAACATTTTGAAAATGTATAAGCTGTCAAAATGCAGTTTATCCAAACAAACCAGGTGAGTTTTCAAAACGCCACCACACCAAATAAGCGGTCCCAAATGGGTCCTTAGAATCAAACTCAAAACAAACGCCACCGCACCAAATAAGCTGTCCCAAATGGGTCCTTAGAATCAAACTCAAAACTCATGCCCAAAGCACCCATAGTCTCATCAAAATTTCACCCAAGTACCCATCAAAATTCTTCGATAAATTTATAATATAATTAAGGGGCCGTTACATTCATACCGCCCCATCTTTTATGCTTGGGTAAGGTGGTAAATATGTAAAAATAAAAGTTTAGGTGCTAGATATGTAAATACATAAGAAT
The DNA here is from genome assembly GCF_001263595.1 of Phalaenopsis equestris. Lineage (NCBI taxonomy): Eukaryota > Viridiplantae > Streptophyta > Magnoliopsida > Asparagales > Orchidaceae > Phalaenopsis > Phalaenopsis equestris. The sequence goes on from NW_018165082.1 coordinate 109,412, forward strand.
TGAGTGGGCAGTATGTGAATCTTTTTATAACTAGAATCCTAAATAAACAATTTTCCGCATTTCATATTTTAATAAATAATATATGAGTCGAAAATCAATCTCAAGAAAGACGAAATCATTAAAAACATCGAAACAACAAATAGAGAAGATTATATTAAAAAAATGCACCAATATTTGGTGGAATTCATCATATAGGCATGCACCGTGATTTCGAGCCAAATTGAGGTTAGCTTGAAATTGGCTCGAAAAAAATTCAATCCATAATTTTGACTCCTAGCTCTGCTCTTTTATTTTGATCAGACCTTAATCCGAGCCAAAATTCAAGTCAATTTAGTAATTAACGATCTTCGAGTTAAACTCGGTAAATTCACAATCTTAATATTAGTTGGGCTGGAGCCGAGCAGGGCTCGCTCAAAACCGGCTCGAAAAAAAATTTGTTTCAAAATTTATGTTCATGGTTCGACTTGTTAATATCAATTCAAATTTGAAATCAAAATTCAAATCAATCATTGAGCGATAAACAATATTCGAGCTAAATTTACAGCCGGACCACTAATTTGGGCAAGCATTCATATATAGGTTGGAAAGACGAGCATAAAAGTTAAATTTATATATTTATCACATAACTATATTTACATATTTAAAATTTAAATTTCATATATATTTTGAATATTTAATTATATGATATTTTAGTATCATGATCACATTAAAATATATATTTAAATTTATGTACATTTTATTTCTAAAAAGTTAATATATATGGTATTTTTATATGATACTTAAATATTTGAATATTATACAAATAAATATTAAATTTTAAATGTTAGAAATAAAAACTAGGTAGAAGAGTTATATAATATATTTATAGGGACCCCTTTAAAATATTATTTTCAGAAAAAAAAAAAGGAGACGAAAGCAGGAGAGAGTGACACGAAAAACAATGATATTATTATATTTATTTTGACCAATTTGTTTGGTGAAGTTCAGACTCGGTTTTAATTTCAATTTATATATTTTGATGGAGTTTAGATTATTTATTTATTATTATATATTATAAAAAGTATTTTTATGATTTGAATCAAAGAGCATTAACTTAAGTTATAATTGTTGTGTGTAGAAAAATTTGTGATGGTAGAGTGATATTAGTGTCTTAGTGTTGCACAGAGATCCAACACACAGTTAGAAAAACGAAAAAATATCATGATCAAATAATCTATGGCACATTCTTTTCTTTTCCCACTATGGGGAGAATGAGGAAAATACATGTTAGAAATGACTATCGTATTGGTGACGGTAGTCGGTTGCCAGTTGTCAGTGGTTAGCGGCAACAGATGGTGACGGCCGATGTTGATCGCCGACTAAGGAGGCCAGAATTTATCATCGAGTCTTTAATATGAGTGTTTTATGCTACAAATTTTTGGGATATGACGTTTGCAAGCAGGAGTCACTAGCGATTGGAGGTCGGTGACGGCATGCGGTTAAATCCGATAGTGATCGACGATGGCTGACGGGAGATGATTGACTATGGTCGACGACTACGGAGGCCAAAAGTTGTTGTCGGGTTTTCACTCCATAATTGGATTTGGAATTCAACTTATTTCCGAGAAGGTCAATTTATACTCTAAGGTTGAGACATTGTAATTTATTGGTGAATAATTTTTCCAGCTACCTCATCAGACAACCCATATTGACCCCCCTTGATCTTAGATGAATTTTAATGATTTGAGTTCCTTAATAACCTCAGAATTGAGTAATCATAGACTCGTTTGATTTCACTCAACGGAAGCTCGATTTGGCTATAAATGTCACATTTTGAGTTCAATTGACCATTCAATTGACGATAAAAAACTTTCAAATATACTTTAATGGCTTGATCTAGGTTCGATTGAACACAATTTTATCCAACTCTGATATCATTGGGTTAGTCTTGTTGTGCGGCCAGTTTAACCATAAATTTGCTAAAATCAGGGCCTTAGATAATCTTAAATTAAAATTTAGAGCCTTCACTATTAAAAAATGCATCGAGATTCGTTTTGGATGATAAAAATCTCATAATAAAGCATCAATAATACATAATTTATGAAATTTAATTAGACGTTATATTTGCATTTAAGATGATAAAAAAACAAATTTTCTAGCAAATTGAAGTAAAAAAAGGTATCGCTGCAAATTTCTTATGTCGGTCCGGTGCATTATTGAAATCTAACTCTCTCTAGTTTGAAAAAGACTACAAATCAACGACGACAGACATTTTTTGTGCTATTTTAGTATTTCCCAAACATAGAATTTTTCTTTGATGTTTTAAATGAAAGTGAGGACTACTTGACAATTTTTAGAAACAAAGACTTGTGATAGATTGCAATACTTTGTGATGTCAAAATCTCTTTGATCATTTCCATATTTGCTATGTCATTCCAATTAAGTGTGAATTTTGATATATTTTAACTTAAACACTTGATGAAATTTAAGGTTTGGCACTACTTGATCTCAACAAATTTATAGTCACATTAAATGGCTTGAAAAGGTGAAAACCAACAGCACTAAAACAAATGTAATATGAATTCCATAAGTAAATCAAGCACTTCTAGGGTGACTAGAAACATCAAGGCAATAATTGAATGATTAACTTATATTCAAACTATACATGCTTCTCAATAAAAGAAAGCCAATGATTTCAATATCGTTCAATTTTGTTACCATTGAGTTATTTAAACGTTAGAAGAATGATTTGTAATTGAGAGAATCAACATGTATCATCCTATCAAGTGTTTTATATTTTGATAAAATGTCATTCTAAGAAATTATAAATAGAATTATATTTTTCACATGAAGAGGATAAATGCTTCAAATTATAAAAAACATTGGATTTATTTTCTTAGAGTATATGTTCATGAATCTTTCTATTTTTTTTGTGGATGCAATGGATAGTTTAATCCTTTATTGAGCTTGTTCACTTAGTAGAAATACCATTTATTATAGATCAAGTTATTAATGTTCATCAAAAGTAATTCAAATATTAATTTAGCAATTTTAAGAATAATCATGAAGGTGTTGCACAAATATTCCAATAAAGAATGTGATGGCATTAAAATGATTGGAGGCTATCTTTCTATCGAAATAAAGATGAGTCATCTAACTACACTCTATCAAATACATCTAGATATATTATTCTAATATAGATAAAAAATTTTAAGCACATTAAATGGCCAAGACTAAGGAATTCAAATAATAGAAACTAATCCCAACATTATTATTTTTATCATTTATGAAGTATTTAACAAAAGAAGTGTGGTCACGCGAAGAAGAGATTGAACATTTAATAAGCCAAAGTCACTTCATTCAAGTCATGATATGAGATTTATCAAAGTTATTGATTACATTAGAGGAATATGACTATAATTTACTCTTTTTTTTTAAAAGATAATATATTATTTCATCAAGATTTTTTAACCATCTTGACTAGAATTAGGATAACTTTATTAACACTGTAAAGATTTTGGTTGATAAAGATACCTTGGTAGGCATTTTATCCTAGTTATCTTCATGAATTTTAAATTAACTATCATAAGCTCTAGTCTTATTCTTACAACATTGTGATTTTAGAGGAGCCATTAAAAATATTTTTAACGTAGTCATTTTCAGGGAACTACCATTACAATCAACGCTTCTAATCTAAGTCATGGTAGTAGACTTTGATTCATTCTATAACCAAATATTCGGTAAATTACTATAATTTATTTTTATAATTATTACATCCACCTTTCATTTAAAGATCAAATTTTCTGCATTGAAAGATATAAAAAAATAAAGGCATATCAATCATTAACTTACTTATACTATTCTCAAAAGATTTACTAAAATATATGATCAGTGAGTTCTTCCTTCATAAAAATAGGTGTAATCATATTATGTGTTATATGGTGATAAGAGTCAAAAAATTATATTGCTTAGTCAAATCCTTAACCTAAGAAAATAATTCTTCGGTAAATTCTATTAAACATATAATGTGTTAGAGTATGCAAGTCTAACTTAGCTAACATGAGATGTCATGAAATGATCCAAATCAATCAAATTTATACAAACTAATTATGCTAAAGTAAATAGATATTCTTAACTCTATCATTTACGCCAAATGAAAAAAAATCGTAGGTTCGATTAAATGTATGCTTGGAAGGCCAGGATAAAAAATATTATGTCAAGTAAAGTAAAATTAGTATTAGGGTATAGTTGACCTAACTCATCAAAGAGTGGGAGATGAACATTGACCGGGTTCGATTAAATGTATGCTTGGAAGGCCAGGATAAGAAATATTATGTCAAGTAGAGTAAAATTAGTATCAGGGTATAGTTGACCTAACTCATCAAAAAGTGGGAGATGAACATTGACCAGAGAGCTCTAATTTTAAATTCATAATTTGTCCCAAGAAAATAAAGTCAAAACTCATTAATCTAAGGAATTTCTTTAAAATACACAACATCATTGAAAATTAGGAAGTAATGTTAGCACCATTTATGAATATGATATCTTAATAGTGAAAAATTATTTGCTTCTAACAAATCTACAATTTTTTTTTTTCTTAAGAAAAGTAAGATAAAATACCTCAAGTTTGGCACAATGACTTTTGATATCTCTTAACGAAGATTTAGTTGCAGAGTACAATTACCCATATTTTTAAACTTGAGTATAAAAGCAAGTAGCTTCTTAGAGAAATTATTACCCAAGAGCCTCTCCTTATACTATATTCGGCTAAATCAATTAGCTATTTTTTTTGGCGGACCATAAGAGTGTAATAAGAAGAGAGTTAGCTAAACCTTAGTTTAAATAAATCATGTATTAGACATGAAGATCATACAAACCAATATAAGTATACTAAGTCTATTAAAAAGAAGAGTAAGTTATACTTAGCCTACATAGAGAGGACTAGATCAAATTGTACGAAAAGTGCATGAATTAATTATATGAATTGTGTGGAAGCACACAAAGCTGCATAAGCGGCCAACATACAATAATACTAAACATGAATTAATTATATGAATTGTGTGGAATCACACAAAGCTACATTATGACTTGATTTATTTGCATCTTTCCTGACATAGCTCAATTTATTTAGGTCTGGCTGGCCTAAACCAAGTCAATAACTAATATCCGGTGGAAAAAGGCTTTGTTCCATTTGGGAGACATCATTAGGATTTATTTGGCTAATGTTAATCAAGGGTAGGGGCAATGTCACATGAATCATCATTAATCTCATTTACTAAGTTCATTAATTATATAATTAGAAAAACAAAAGGTGGCCTTGTTTATAAAAGAGGCTCCAAATAGTGATGTAATGAGCCATCAATATATCAGGATTAATATATGAAAAAAAAGTAAGTTCTTTTAAGTTCTGATGTAAATAGCCATTAAGATTGTCATCCAGATTATTATTATTAGATAAAACCTTAGGATGGTTGAGCTTAAAAAAGAATACTCTAGTAGTAAGCCTCCCTGTTGACCTCATTATTCAGTCAACATTTCCTCAACTTATATCCAGTTTTATTGGGACATAGGACATCCCTCCTACCATCGCTAGACGACTAAATTAAACTTGAATAAACTATGACTTGAACCTTACTTGAGCTGAAACTTGATCAAATTATAATCTAATCTAAAATTAAAGTCTAACAAATGAAAATGATAATAAACCAAATTGAAATATAGCTAAACATAACCAACTTTGACTAAATCCCAAAATTTACCTAACAATCAGCTTTAGCCAACATGCACACTGATATTATCATTTTCTCCACAGATTGTTTTAGAGTTTAAAACTATATTTTGAAAATTACCTGATACTTGTTATAAAATATAAAGACGTTGCACTTCCCAACAATTTCAAAGAAAAGCAGTTGGGCATGAGGGGCCTTAATGCGTGAGAATTTGATTGCTAATTAAGCAATGCTATAACAAAGAGTGTTTAGTTTGTATATTTCATGTTTTCTACTTATTTTTGTCATTTTTCTGCTATAGCAATAGTAGTAATTGGCTATAAAAAGATGAAGATAGTGGGTACAATAACTGTAGTTGATTGCACAAGTGTTAATTGTGGCTTAGTAGTCATAATTGGCCGCAAAAATCGTAGTTGAGCTACAAAAACATGTAATTGATGGCTAAAATAACCATAGTTAGCTACAATAATTATTGATGGTGAACAACGACGATCCTGGATAGTCAGTGGTGAACTTTAGTGGTTGGCGATGATATGGAGTGACAAGCGACAACAAGAGGTAAGCTTTAGTAGTGAGTTCATTGTCTTCTCTTCTCCTCCCTCCTTCAAGTGAAGAAGGAGAGCTAATTTATAGTTTTTGATAGCAACATTTCATAATTTAACAAAGTTACAAATACTTAATCAGACAATCCATTTGAATTTCCTTGATCGCTTTAAATTTTTTCAACATATAAGTGTCCTAACAACCTTGAAATTAGATAAAATTGGCCTTGTTACTCTTTTTTCCGAGCTACCCGATTTGACTATAAGTAGGCAAAATTGATAGATTATTTAACCTTACGTTTATATGTCAAAGTCCTTAAGTTTATATGTCAAAGTGTTAGACAATATTTCAATTATTTGATTTGGAATTATTTGAACTTGAATTGGATCACCTGCAACAGTATTGGGTTCATCCTGTGAATGCGCTCACCTTAATTATAAACATATTAAGATTGAGACTCACGTGATTTTGAATTTGAATTTAAAATATTTCCAACTCAAAAAACATTGATCTATGACTGATAATAAAAAAATTTTACGACACATCAGTCATATCACCGATTAACTAAATGACATAAATACAAAGACACAAGAATTGAAGATTAGTAAACAAAAGGGTCTAAATCTAATTTCTCATATTTTTTTCATAAAAATTTGATTTTGTCAAATTCAAATTAAATCCACATTACTTGAATGGTAGCATTTTGCCCTCCCTAAAGTAGAATGTACTTTTATTAAACATTTCCATTTTAAATTAATAGAGAGAGCCTTCCTCATATTTAACATTTTTTGTACATAAAAAAGACTCATCGACAAGAGTATTTATTATATTTTAGTATTTTTGAAGACAAATAAACCACAAGTGGACATTTCAAATACTAAAAAAATGAGGGGGCAAATAGAATATAGTTTTATAGTATAAATTATCCTGCCCTTTGGCGCCAATGGTAAGAGGCTAATTTATTAAATGGCTAATTATAATTAAATGGCTGACTAAATTTTAAATGTTCAACGAGGCTGGCTGTTACCCCTAATACATTATTTTTTTAATACAAATATAAAAAGCTATATTTTATGCATTAAAAAAATGTTAGGTGATGTTTGGATAAAGACATTTTCTCTTAAATAAATTAATCATAAATTGTCAATATTTGGTGCGGTGCATTTTGAAAAATGCACCTGACCTGTTTGGATAAGCTATGTTTTGGCATCTTATGTTTTTTCAAAATGCAGAAAACAACGTTTTCACACCGCATCTATCTAGGTGTGGTGACAGCTTTCTGACCACGGTCTGAATTTTCTAAAAAGTTAAAAATTATAATTGTCACAACACCTAGCTTATCAGTAGATTATTTTTAAGCAGTTTATCAACATATTATTCAATAAACTGCAACTGCCCCAAACAGACCCTAAATCCACATTAATTCTTTATTCAAGAGTAAAAATGAACCTTCCAGGATATCATATTAAATGAAAGATATTTTTTGAACTAATATTCAATATTTTAATTTGTTGTGTAGACTTCCCTTCCACATGAATAAAATAAATGCTGTTCATACTCATTTTTATGCCATATAAAATACAATAAAAATAAATTATTTGATTGGATGTTAGAACTTAGAAGTGTCGCTTTTTAAAAACTCCTGAATTTTTGGGAAATTTGCATAAATACCTCATAATTCCTCCATATGAATAAAAAAATGTTGTTTTTACTCATTTTTGTTACATATGCCATATAAAATGCAATGAAATTAAATTATTTGCTTAGATGTTAGAAGTGTTGCTTTTAAAAACTCCCCGGAAATTTGCATAAATACCACATAATTCTTATGCATTTACATATCTAACACCTAGAGCTATCAAAATGGCTCGTTGTTCACGAACAGCTCG
>NW_018165082.1:117651-149816 GCF_001263595.1 Phalaenopsis equestris
TATAACTCTTGAATAAAATATATGAATTTGAAAATCCATATATATATATATAAAATTGATGAAAACTAGACGTGTGTGAATGGCAGTTCTAGGCCGACGGTCATCTTAATAAAATTATAAAGGACAAAATTACTATAATGCAATTAATGAAAAGGGATTTGATGTGATTTTAATAATAACTTAACTATTACAAAATACAAATGTATGAAAAGGAAAATTTACCTCAAATTTAGGTATTAACTCAATGGACCATGTTAGTTTGCTCATTTGTGTTGGTAGTGCACTTTGTTCTTTTCTGACCGAGGATCTTGAGATACTGTTTTGCTAAATACATTCGTTTAGTCGACAAATGCGTTTGTGTTTCTATTGCTACGTTTCCTCATTATTAAAGTAACCCATCGGTGATTTCACGTATATTTCTTCAAAATGTCCATCAACGAGGAAAGAATTGTTTATGTCAACTTTTGTAACGGTCCATTGTTTAATTATGGCAAGACTGAGCAACAATTTTAGAGCCTAACATTTAGAAGATAAGTTAAAAGTTTTCTATAGAATTCACAACCTCATCCGACGTATCCCTTTGCTCACATTCAAGCTTTATATTTATGAATTGAAACATCAAAAATTATATTCGAGCTTACATGTCCATTTACATCCAATAATATACTTTCGTGGGTTAGATTGTGGTTTGAAATGAGAAAAAATAATGGTTTCGATGTTCATGTGAGATGGTTTTGATGTTCATGTGAGATGAAAGACTAAGGATAAAGCTATGATACAACATTACAAAGTGAACCTTTGCATCCAGCCAAACAATAGAGGATGAAACTAAACAATGAAATAAAAGTTTATATTTGCTTATTCAATAGGAGAGCCAACTAGTGCATATATGGGAGCAGAGAATGAATAAAATAAGTATTGTCAGCAATTGATAAAATGAAGAAAATACAAAAATAAAAAAGTTAAAGCTATTGTAAAGTTAAATTTATAGCCATAATATTGTTGTGGATGCGAAAAGTTAATAACACTATATGATTTTAGCATATTAGCGTCGGAAAAATTCGACATTAAAACAAAGAAAATTCAATGTAAAATAGCCTTAGTGTCGAATTTGCATCGGGTCATTGGTCCATGGAAATATCGTGCCCGATAATGCTATTAGTGTGGAAATAGTTGGACGCTGCTTACTTGACGGCCTTAGGGTTCGACCATGTCGATGTTAGCTGGATTCGACGCGCCCAATGCTGATCACACAATTGTCAACTACGAACTTTGCGTCTACTTTTGGTGGACGCAAATTTGCGGCATGTTTTGTGTTAGTTAAGTCTGTCGAAGATTGTCTAGCACCAGAAATTATCGAAGAGCTGGAAATTATCAAAGGTATTGCCATCAGAAAATTCTAACGCGAACGTGTAGCAAATTTTTAAAAATGTAAAAGAATAGTCACATTTCTACTACTTACCCACAATAAATATGTACTTATCTACCAGCACAATACAAAATCAATGTACAAACAAATTCCGACAATGAAAAGAAATTTATTTCAACAAACATTAAGCTAAATGAGTAAAAAAAAGTTTGCATCTTTGTACGGATCTAATTACAAATTACAAATAATATGTCTCACGCACAATAAGAAATATGTACTTAAATCCCTATGGGGCAACATCATGAGCATCCTCTCCCTCCTCATCCTCGATCATAGAACTCACGGGCTGCTACCTACAACGATCTGCAATATGCTTTGTTAGTGGTATTAAAGCGCCATCGACTCTCTGTTTGCCTCACGCAACTGACAAATCTCAAATCTTAAAGCAGTGATGCGTCGGACAACCTCCTCATACTCTGACAATAATGATCTTGAATGGCCCTAGGGAGCATGGGAGAGCTCAGCCTCAAATGCAATCACTTTTGCTCTTAGATTGTAAACTCTCATCTTCTTCTTCCTCGCCGCCTACTTCCAAATCTAAAAATCAGAATGCATAGTGGTAAACTTGCTACCACTGTTGCTAGCAGTTGTCGGGATCTCACTCTCCCCCTTTCTCTACGTTTCTCGTGGGTGCTTGTACTCCTCTTACATAATTAGCCCTAAGCATTAATTGGCACTTTACATTAATATAGTAAAAAGTGTAAAAAATTACTTTTTATAATAACATTGATAGCCTGAGAAAGATGTTAGATACCCGTTGTTATATCCTTGGGCGCTGATGCGTCCGAACATGCAACTCTATAGTGATTGGCGGTCAGCCAAGCTCCTGAGCCTATGGATATAAAATAATCAGTACCTCAAAATTGCATTATTGACTTGCCGAGTATTTAGCGAATCTTACCAGCTTCCGGTAGTGTTCGATGTGGGGAACCAAGCCTCTAAAATGGAGTACGACGCCCATGGCCCCCTCGGTCTTATTATTCTTCTGGTTGGTTTGCCTCTTCCTCGGGTAATCAGAAGAGACCCTCTGTTCAACTGAGGCCAAACCTCCTCCCGACCCAAATGGGTTGTTCCTTCTTCCTATGAGCTATAGTGAACATTTCACCCAGCTAATGCAAACTAAAAACCTAGAAAATATGGTAGAACTAGTGCTGAAGCTTCGGCAACCAATGGAAGGACCTCCACAAATTAAAAATTTTCCAATATTGATTGGTATAACAAAATAACTTGAAATTATAATTCTAATTCAAATGAAATGATCGCAACTCAAAATCCCAAAACCACATGTCTTGAGACGCCAACGTGATCTGCTTCCAGAAGAGATATAGAGTATGATACCTACTTATTCTCTCTATGATGGTTGCCACGGGCATCCTGGAGGAAATTTTTAAACTTAAACTTCAATTTCTAATTACAAACCACACAATTCTCATGTATTACGTAGCTAACACTAAACTTCAATAGTTACATACAAACCACACATTTATTACGTATTACATATTCAAGACATTCATTCTGGACAACATAAAGTCTCGGATTGGATAAATATGGATTTCAAGGATTTTGGCTTTAAATCTCGAATTCACCAAATCCATGGTTGGATATAGTAAATCGAGGATGGAGGCTTCATGCAAAATAGAAGATTGAATTTACCTTACTCAATAGTTTTGGGTAGGACAGGAGCAAAAAGAGGAGAACAATGGGTGTTTAAGTAAGGTGTGATTCCTTCCTTATGTTCCCAGATAGCTTTAATTGTTGTTGCATTGCAAGGTTTCAATCATGAAGGCGGTGGTTTTGGAGACAACAAAGAGAGGGAGAGGGACATGAGAGGGTTTCAAGGAGAGAGAGCAATGAAACAATGAGAGAGTGAGAGGGCGCAAATGAGTCTCTGCGGAGCGAAGTTAGAATTTTTGGTCGCATGCATTGGATTTGCATTAGACTAATTACGAGACACAAACTTATTAATGTATGTATTGCCATCAAAATAGTCGATGCTATTTAGTGAGTATAATGTGTTAAGAACATATTGATGCAAAGTGTTTGACGTAAAGCAGAAACAAATCTGAACCTGCAATTTGCATCAAAAAAATTCTGACGCTAAATCTAATGTTCTTACCTATTTTTTGTAGTGCAAGATGACTATCTTGTTGTGATAATTCCAAAAAATCAACAACTGCACATATTTGTTTAAGGGTGAGTATTACACAACTTGTAAGCACACAACAATCGTTCACTACTATAACATCTCATATCAATTGGTTCGTTGATGTCCTCTCACCACAAGCAATGCCTTTTTTGTCTTTGGACTGCATCAACACTTAGCATATCTTACATGGTTCATCTTTTAAATCTAACATTCTTGAGGTTCTTATGGCATTCATCTATATATATATATATATATATATACATACAGATAGATACATATAGATATACAGATAGATACATACATATATAAGTTATATATATATATAATACTTAAGCTATTCTCTACATTAGATTGCTTTAAATAGAAAAAGAATGCAACATAAAAATGGAAACAAATTGTGCTTATGTTTTTATGACCCCAAATTTTGCCTTGACAAATAATTACGAAGTGAATTCCATCACAAAGTTTCACTCTTGCAAGGAAAATATTATGTAGAAAATTGAATTCCCCCAATGGGAAAATTTATGGAAAAATCTCTATACTCTTAAGAGATCAAAGAAGTCTTGTTTCATTGATAACTCCAAGTAAGCCTGAAGAGGACCCATTTACCTTCTCTCAATTGATATCATCTAAAAGTTATATATTATTTATGACCAACTTTATCAAAGAGAGATATATGTCTAGATATTTCCGATATCAATCAATTACGATCATTATTCAAAATATTATAGAATATTGAAGCTCTAAAAAGATATTTTAAAAGTGAAGTCCAACTATGAGAATTCCTTACTATTGAAAAGATAAATAACTCAATAAAGAAAAAAAAAACGTATTATTGTAATAAAAAATTCATCTAGTTTATTAATAGCATTTAAATTATTTTTGAGTGGGCGGGCTCTAATTAGTCCCAACAAAATAACCTAAAGAGACTCATCAAGTTTGATATATATGTCGTTTCTTGTCCTGTTACTCCCAATATTTCTTTCTTTGGTAATGATTCACCTCCTTGTTAAAATATTATGATTATACCGTTATCATATCAATTTTTGTTAATCATTTTGATATCCTAAGCTTCCTTAATTACACTACAAGTTTCAAGAATGGCCTCTTGTTTGAGCTTCATAAGAAAATGGGAATCAATCCTTAGATTATTTTGAGATACTCTTATTAGATTCTTTGAAGAAATGTTTTCATTCTAATGTTCGATCATCTCTTAAATTGTATTGGGGAAATAACATTTGAAGTTAGATAATGTGATAATCATTAGCATGCATGCCCTATATTTCTACAATTGCATCTTTAAACTGCCTAATTTAAATTTTTTTGGTGTTGTAATGTCAACTCCACACCTTTTTATGTAGTTTTCTTTTGTTGATAACATGATTATCGTGCATAATGATCTCTATTATCTATGCATCAACTACAATTTTTATTTTTTTAAAATCTTCATTGATATTATTGTGCAAACAAGCATAACTTGCAAAAAATACTTTCCAAATGACTCTCTTGGTAAAGCTTATTGAGTATATTGTCTCTCAAAAATCTTTATGGGAGGGTCTCAGCTACTCCTCTTCGGCAGTCATCTCAATAGTCCCGCAAGTTCTATCACACATAATTATTGAATTGTGCTTGACACCCGTCTTCTAATTCAGTCATAACTAGGGCTGTAAAATAGGGGTGTAAATGAGGTGAACAAGAGCTAGCCCAGACTCTGCTCGTGTTCGGCTCGTTAACAAATATTATTGTTCGTGTCCGGCTTGTTTATATTTTGAACACAAAAAATGTATTTGTGTTCGACTTGTTTTCTTAGCAAGCCGAACACAAGTTATTTGCGAAAAAGAATAGTTTTGACAATCCTGATAATGCAGCCATAGGATATTAAGGGTTGGGGCCAAATTTAATTCTTATTATTAATATTAAAACATAATCTAAATATAATTTAATATATTTTTATGTTATTTTTTAATTAATAATTTTAATTGATTACAAATCTTTTGTAGCCTAGTAGTCAAATAATTTTTTTAAAAAATACTACACATCAATATATATATAGACACACACACACATAATTGATGAATAGTATTTCGAGCCGAACACAAACGAACAAATCTTTACTCGTGTTCGGCTCGTTTATATATTGGGCAAAAAAAAGTGTTCGTGTTTAGCTCAGTAACTTAGCGAACAAATCAAACGCAAGCTTTTCAATGAGCCGAACACGATCTGTTCACGAACGAACCGTTTTGACAACCTTAGTTCGAAATTGCTTAAGCAAGATCAAGTTTGGCTCGTGTTTGACTCATTCGAAATTGCTCGAGTTCGAAATCGGCTCATGTTTGAAATTGACTCATGAACAATGTTTTTGTGTTTGACTCGATTTAAATGATATTATTTCTTATAAAAAAAAAAATGTTGAGTGTTGGATTCAAACCTAGACCAAATCTATGCAAAAAAAAAAAAAACACAACCACATTAACACATGAGATATTATGATTATAATTTAGATATAAATATAAATAATAAATTATTATATAAATAATTATATGATTTTTTTTTTATTTTGAGCTAAAATGAGCCAAGCACGAGTGAAAAAAGGATAGTTTTGTGTTTGACTTGTTTATAATTCGAGCGTAAACAAACTGTTCATGTTCGGCTAGTTCGTTAAACCAGTCGAGCACGGGCTATTTAACGAGCTAAACACATGCTATTCGTGACAACAAACTTTTTTGACAGTCCTACCCATAACTAGGGCTGTAAATGAGCCTCGTGTTCGAAATTGACTCGTGTTCGGAATGACTCGTGAAAGGTGTGTTCGTGTTCAGCTCGAATAATATTTTCTTATTCGTGTTCGGCTCGAAATTGGAGAAGGAGATGACTCGGAAGAGGAAGAGAGCCCTAAGTTCTAGAAAGATGACTCGGAAGAGGAGCAGGAAGACAAACACAAACAACAAACCCTAAGCTCTGCTACTGAAACCCTTTCGCAATTTTGAGAGGAGAAGGAGATGACTCGAAAGAGGAAGAAAGCCGAAGTAGAACTTTTGAGAGCAGAGAACACAAACGACAAATCTTAAGCTATTGCGGCCGAAAGCCTTTCGCTATTTTGAGAGGAATGAGAAGATTTGGAAGAGGGAGAGGCTGCTCTTGCAGCCGAAAGCCTTTCACGATTTTGAAGTATTTTCTCACCGATCCTGACTAAGTGTGATGACAGCTTTCTAGTTGCGGTCCAACTTTTTTAAAAAAAAAGTTATAGTAGTAACGTAATTTTTTGCAACATCAAATTATTTTTTAGCATTTTCACAACTGCTTCTTAATAAACTTTTAACTTTCCCAAACAGCCCGTAAACCCACACAAATTGAGAAAATTATGTACATTACATATTCGACATTCGGTTAGATAAACCTTTTTTTTTTTGGGAAAAATTAGATGGATAAACTTGCACGACAAATTGAATTAAGTTTGACTCTATTCAGTCATATTTAATTTGACTATATTCAATAGTAGAAGGAAAATAGTTTATAGATTATCAAATTATATTTAAGTGTTTATGTTTGATTAGCTTATTCAAGAAAATTACACATTAATATAATCAGCTCGACAAACACCTCAACAACACAAAAGAAGATTCGTAGTATTCCAAAATCAAGCCGAAAGTAAATCGAACCGCTCAATAATTGCCTGAAAATAATAAACCGGAATTAAACCGATCAAAATCCCGGCTCAAAGCAACCAGCCTGTAGCCCATACACTTCCCCTGATATACGCCTCCGTGTTAATGCTATATATCTCTCATTACTATTGTATGCCCGCACGCGACTCCGATGTAGCGTGGAAGCGTGGAGCACTTACGCGGCGATAGATGCCACGTCCCCATTCTCGCATGCGACTTTCAACCCAGGCACACCTGCCCGTTACCACGCAGCATCTACCGGTAGCCACCGGTTACTGTTTCTCATTTATAAATATTGCTCCACCGGTTTTTTTCCCTCAAATTTGGCAACTGCCAACAAGAACCCTAACCGCGAAGTAAGAGAGGAGAAGAAGGTCCCGAGGAAACCCTAGTGGTTGAAGATGGTTGCTGGAGCGGAAGTTATTCATCATAGCATACCCGTGTTAGATGTGCAGTATCGCTGCATCTCGAAGGAGATCGAGGAGATTGCGGAGTTATCGGCGACGGTGGTGGCGCCGGCGGCTTCTCCTCCTATGTGTCGGCAGGCGTCTTGGGTATCTGGAACGGTGCCGATTGAGGTCGTGGTTGCTTCTGAGCTGGTGAGAGTTTGATGCCTTATTTGACTCGATCTGATGATGTGCTTCTTTGACCTTTAAGATCTAGGTCTGAATTAGATGGAAGTAGATAGTTTTGTGGCGGTAGGGTTTTGATTTTCTTGTTCTTGTTTTGAAAAAGGGGAAGGGTTATTTTGTTATTTTGCTTGATCGGGAGACGTCTGATTCTTTTTTTTTTTCTTTTTTTTTGAGAAATTCCTTTGATTTTGTGGTTTAGAAAAGGGGAAGGGTTATTTTGTTATTTTGCTTGATTGGGAGACGTCTGATTCTTTTTTTTTTTTTGAGAAATTCCTTTGATTTTGTGGTTTAATTTGTCGTATCTGTTTTTGCAGAAAAGTCACCGTTAGGTTTTCTTGATTTTTGAAATCTTGAATTGCTTGAAGTTCTTTTGCTTGCTGATAGAAATTTTGGAAACAACTTTTGTGGATTCCGGAAACTAAGCTGAAAAAAGACATCTGATTGTGAATTTGAGTTTATGACGGCATATGGATGATTTCCCGTGGAGCTTCTTGGATCATTTATTTGTTATGTTTAGAAGGTGTAGAAGACATCATGTCCTTATCATGAACAGTACTTTGAAAAAAAAATTTGGATGTAAAATTTCCTTTTCTTTTAGCGAGCGTTATGACTTGGAAGAACAGGATCTACGGTTGTAAGTTCGTTGTGATGGATGGTTATAAATTTCCTGTCATAGCTTTTAGTGTTAAATTGAGACGCTAAATTAAGTTCTGATCATGATGTATTCATAGAAACCTTCAGACATTGTTAGATCAATCTGAGCTCACTTATAACTGCAATATATATCACACTTTGTTACAAGAACTAAAAACTATGTCAAAGAAAATTGGAAGTTACACAATGGAGAGATATTAACACCACAAGAAAAAACTAAGAAGTCAGAGATGGTACAATTTCTTTCAATTACAGAGCTTGATATTTCATTTTCCTTTGGTAGCATGAAGATCAAATATTAAAATTTTGGATAAAATTTGGATATTTCAGCTAATTTATTTCTGCCTTCCAGTATATATTAACTCCAATATATATTTCTTGTAGGATTTGAGAACATCCGATGCCACTCCAAATGATGCAGAACCTATAATCTTCCAATTCATTCCCAGCATCAGGTCAGGAAGTTTTTCTGATATTGGACCTCGGAAAGACATGGAAGATGAGCATATACGCATAGATGATTTGTCTGCTCATCTTGGTTCTATATTTACTTGCCCTTCACCAAGTGCCTTCTATGGGGTAATTAATTTCTCATTCCATTATTACTATCTCTGCTTGTTGAAGCTGATATCAGTTTCCTGATTAATTATTTTTGTTCTGTTTAGATTTTTGATGGTCATGGAGGCCCAGATGCTGCAGCCTACATCAAAAGACATGCAATTAGATTATTCTTTGAAGACGCTGAGTTCCCGCAGGCATCAGAAGCCAATAATGTCTTCATAGAATCAGTAGAGAACTCAGTGCGGAAAGCATTCCTTCTTGCCGACCTCGCTTTAGCTGATGACTGCACTGTTAGTTCTTCCTCTGGAACAACAGCACTTGCCGCATTGATCTTTGGAAGGTCCGAATTCTACAGATACTTTACTTAAGTCTTCTACATTTCTGCTTAGTTTACAACATATTGACAACTTCTATAACATGCAGGCTTCTATTAGTCGCGAATGCAGGGGATTGTCGGGCTGTTCTGTGCCGGAAGGGTAAAGCAGTAGATATGTCACAAGATCACAGACCCATTCATGCAGCTGAAAGGCAAAGGGTAGAGGAGTGTGGTGGGTATATCGATGATGGGTATCTCAACGGGGTGCTCTCAGTGTCCCGAGCTCTCGGAGACTGGGACATTAAGCTTCCTATAGGCTCACCATCACCCTTGATTGCTGAACCTGAGTTTATGCAAGTGATGCTGATGGAAGATGACGAGTTTCTAATCATCGGCTGCGATGGCATATGGGATGTGATGTCCAGCCAACATGCCGTGAATTTAGTCAGGAGGGAACTCCGGCGGCACGATGATCCGGAGCGGTGTGCGAGGGAGCTGGTCCTGGAAGCACTGAGGCTCAAGACCTTCGATAATCTGACCGTTATCGTTGTTCGTCTCTCCCCCGAACATTGGGATTCTGCTGCTCCACCGGAGCAGCAGCAGCACCACCAGCAGAGATCGCAGATGGTTCCCAGATTGAGGAGTTGTAGCTTGTCAACTGAGGCACTTTACAATCTAAGGAGTTGGCTGGAAAGGTGAGGGAGTGGACGTTTTATAAGAGAGATGATGAGAATGTCATTGAATTTCAGTCAAAGTTTTTTTCTTTTTTTCCTTTATTTTCTGTACTTTCTTCATTTGAGCTGTATCTGTAGGATTCATGTGATTGGTGCAGCCAACATTTTTGTAGGGGTTTTGTTATGCTTTCTTTTCTTCTTATGATTGTTGGTGGGATGATATTTGTGTATATAAATGTCATAGTAGGAGAGGCTTTATTGGATAGGGTAATGTATTTTTCTTGGCACTATAGGCCTTCATCTCTCTGATTATATGGACATGTTATTTTACATTTTTGTTTCATTATATTTAATTTTTTCTAATTTTTTGAGTTGCAACTTTCGAACATGGGATCTTTTGGTGGGAATAAACTGTTCAATTATCTTGCCACCATTATTTCTTTGCATAAATTCAAGTTGCGGGCAATCAAGGGTGATCCTGAGCCTATTGGAAGCTTAATAGAAGGCTGCATGTCATAGTAGTCATCAATATCTCTGAAACCAAGCATAAAAGTAGAAGATTCAAATAAAGATTCTACGGAATTCTGACCATACGAAGATCGTTATTGTTTATTCATTTAGCGTTCGGGTTTGTTGAACTGTTCTCTTACGCAAAGGGTGCAAAAAGATAGATTCGTGTTTTCAAGGAGCAAATTTTGCCACGTTATTGGTGATTGAAAGGGGACGGGTATTTTAGAGGAGGTTGATGATCTGGTGGTTTTTGTCAGAATATCTAAAGGTTGAATTTTGCTTTTAGTTTATAGGGCCAAATTGTGCCACGGTTTTTATACGGGCATTTACATATATGCATGCCAATCCATTCTTATCCATTTGCAATGCTCCCCTAATTTTGCTTTTTTTACGTTTATTTATTCCTCCCAATTCTATTTTTTTTGCATTTCAGAAACATCATTATTTTATTTTTAAATGGAGAATTTCGAAGAATTCTATGGATGTGGGTGATAATGAACTGTATTGGTGTTGAACTCTCCCTTTATTTTATGCAGCTTATTTGACCTTATCATGAGTAGGAATTAATCATTTTGTTTATTAATGTTGTAGTACTATCATATTACTTATTTTTTGTTATTTGGCGTTAATTAGTGAGAAGATGAGTTGTTGAGATGTTGACCGACCAGCCCTCAGGCGGCATTTTCCACGTTTGATCTTTGAGAAAATTCAAGAAACGCTGCACATGACAAAAACGTTTACCGGCTTAGAAATGAAGCAAAACGAATTAAGTCAATTTTTAATTATTTAATTATATATATATATATATATATTCTGCTTCAGTTGGTTGTGTCTACTTGCCTCTATAGGGTTGCATCCGTGGGTGCATACAACTTGACTGACAGCCCATTAATGTTGGAAGAGTGTTATAAGTATTGGGTAATGTGGAGATCCGGTCCAACGAATTTAATTAACTTCTTAATTAAGTATCTCATCTATCGCTCACTTATCACATCTCGTCTACCGCTCATCTACCTCCCAACTACTGCTCATCTACCTCCCACATACCGCTCTCATGGTTTCTATAAATAGTCTCTTTTGGTTTAAAGAAAATACAAGCCAAGCTAAGCAAAACCAAGTAAGACCAAACCAAGTCATCTTGAGAGCTAAGAGAAAGAGAGAGAGAGAGAGAGAGAAAGAGAGAAGAAAATAGAGATTTTCTTGTAAACGTCAAGACACTCGACGGTGTAATTCCTCGAAGAAATAAATCTTCTGCAGCTCCGTGGACGTAGGCAAATTTGTTGAACCACGTAAATATGCGTTTCGCTCTGTTGTTTTTTACTGCGTGCAATTTTTTTCGTTCTAATTTTTCTTTTTATTGTCGTCGTTTTTCACAACAATAAAGAGAGTAGTATGGGAAAGGTTCCAAATCACATAGTTCATTAGAGGAAGAACCAGTAGAGATTTGGAAAAAGATGTGGTTTAGAAGATGAATATCTTTGAAGTTGTTAGTGGTTACATTACTTTAGACTATTAGATTTGATGCTTTTTGAACTCAGATTGTGCACCATTTCTATGAATGCTCTTATTAACAATTATTCCTTTCTTTTCAAAGTTATACTAAATTTCCTATAGACAATGCTAAATAAATGTAAATGGCGAAAACCCACTGTATGTTGATATTATTAAAGTGCATCATTAAACGATTAAAGAATTAAGAGAGAACAATAGAGACAATCTAATTGAATTAACTTCAATTAAACTTATGGCAATTGCAACCATAACCACTCCAATAACTCTTTAAAGATATTAAATAACTATCATGAATGAGCCTAAACCCATTTGAAGTTGATTTAACCCAAATCATAGGCCCAATTGAACCCAAGACAAATATTAACTTAGACCCAGACTATAAAAGTGTAATTGCCTTTTTCTTTAACCCTTTTAATGCTCCTTAAGTAGCCCTAATTACTACTATTCATCAAAATGCCAAACCAAGAAAATCATCAAAGAACTAAAGTTTGATCCAAACTCATTTCAACTCAATAATCATCTGATGTAGCTGCAACAACCTCTAAAACAACCTAAGTTAGCATGAAAAATTTCTATTGGAGGTTCCCTAACTGCATGGGAAGCCAAATTACCTTTCATGTCATTTTTTTGCCCAAAATCATCATTTAGTTGGGTCTATATATAATATCAAATTAAAAGGACCAAGGTTGGGCCTTTTGTTTTGAAAACCTTCACAAACTTTTCATGAGTGATCCATTATCATTCCAGAGTTCAATTGCTCTTTAAAGTTCAAGAATGATCAAGGGGGATAAAGTTTTGTTTAACCAAGACGCATCTATTCTATCAATCTATCAACCTAAAAAATTGAATAAGAGAAGTCCATTGAGCTCAGGCAAACTCTGTAAACCACCAATTTCAATATAATTCTTTTTTGAACAAAACAACTTGCCAAAATAATTTTAGTTCCATTCGAGTTTAATTGATTGCTAAACAAACTATAAAACAAAACCACTCCAATAATAACATGTCTCTTTCTTAGGTCCTAGATCATTTGAAAAAATGAAAATCCTCATTGGATGTCAGGATCACATGCTTCTTAATCTATTTCTATGAATTATTGGTTGATTGGAAAAGATGAAATCTCCTATGTTCATTTAGTTTTATTGAAATGAGTGGATCCAAAATTGATTCAACTCCCTAAACAACAAATGTAGTTGTCCACACCATGAAAATAAATCCAGGGCACGTGGAAATTTTCTATATGATGGTCTCTAAATACTTGGAACGTTATATTAACTTCATTTTGCACAAATACATCATTTGATTGAGTCATTTTATTGGTCATTATATTAACATTCAGTACACTTAATGTGTAAAATGGTTAACAAAACGAATAAATCCATAAGATTATCACATCTTTCATAAAGCATAAAAAAAATTAATATTTAACAAAAAATCAAGTGTAAATACTCATTTTATTCTTAAAAAATAAAATTAGAACCAAATAATTAAGGTTTTTTTATTAAATAATTAAATATTAAAATTTAATAGTTAAGTCATTTTTTATTTCGATCCAAATTTCTCCGATCATTCTTTGAGTGAAGCTTGAGCTCTAAAAATCTTTTGGGGTTAAAGGAGAATTAAATTCTTTAATGCATTGGATTCAATATTAAAAATTCAAATTTTAATAAAAATTACTAATAAGTTAAAATGTCTTTAAGTGATTTCAATAAGGTCGTTTTTGACATTACTTACTTTAGAAGTGAAATCTTCAAATTCTTAAATCAATCTCAGTAAATAATTAAATTATTATTTCTTGTATTAAATAATTCAATAAATAATCCCTTAATTTTACTAATTCATAATAAATAAATTAAGATTATAAAAATCCTCAAGTTTTGCCCAAAAAATCCTAAAAGTAGAGCCAATTTAGAAAAATTAAAGCCAAATAAATTTAGCTAATTAAGTGCTTTCTCAAATTTTTAATTTAAGAAAATTTAATAATGTATAAGAAATTTAAAATCAAAATGTTCCCAAATTTTAATGACTCTTGAAAAATATACTAAACTTGCATATAAATTCTCATTAAATTTATATTTCATTTGAACTTTTTATAATTTTTAAATGAGAGTTTATTAATAATTAATAATTAATTTAAAATTTGTCAATAATTCTTTAGAAGTTATATGAAATATTTTAAAAGTTATTCCTAACTTTAAAGAATAATTTTATTAAATTTTAAAGTTTTTTAAACTCAAATAAAAAAATTTAAAATACATAATTCTAATAACCAATAAATAAAAATTATGATTAATTATTAATCCATATAATCCACATTCGTGTGCTTTTAGGTGTATGAGATATCATTTTACCCATTAGGCTAATTTGTTTATTTTATAGTGCTCAAGGTTTCTTAATCTGTATAATTCCCCTTGAGACAAGTTTGCATAGTAATTCAGAGTTCTCTTTAAATCTAAAAGTCAAATTAAAATAGAAAATTCTAAAAAATCAAATAAATTTCTTATGAAATTAATTATTTGAACTTATACCACTCAATAGAAAGAAATTAAAACCCAAATAAAATTAAAATTTTAAATCTTAAACTCTTGTTCCACTTACCACATAGTCTAGGATATAAAATAGCTTTTGTTGTTAAAGAGTGAACCCTAATATTATGTTAGGATTATTTGGTCTATTATTTGTCCAAGAAGACACATTTAAATTAACTTTAGATAACAAAAATACTTATATCCTGTCAATTTTACTCTATATTTCAAAACTCAATAGACAATGTCATTGAGAAAAATACATACTACAGTCGTGATTATTTTAAAGTGAACTCTACCAGCCAAAGCACTCAGACAGAGTGCTACAGTCGGATTTGTATTTTGTGAAACCATCTGAGAAAAGATAACACAAACATTGATATGAGTAACATCCTTACTATTCTGAGATCATTGAGAGTGATTATAAAGTTTCACATGATATGATTTTGGCTCTTTATGAGCTTAAGTTAATTTTAAATTTATCCCCCTTGATAAATTGGTGTGAGGGTGAATGTATTTTGCTCTTAGTCTTTAATTGGTAGATTTTCATTTCAATGATTTTAATTTTTTTTTAATAATTTCAAGAAAAAATTCATTTTAAGATGAAATCCTTGGTTCACAATAACTTTTCATCTGGCCATCCTCCCAATTATAGATTTTTTAACTAAACTTAATGGTTTTAAATTTAGTTTTTTGAATGAGTATATTTTTTAATGAATTTTAAATTATTTGTATGCTTTTCAAAATGAATTAAATTTAAGTTTGATGGTAATTTATGTTTGTGTGCCATTCTCATATGTCAATCTATAGTCGTTAACATATTTGTTGGAGCACATGCAGGCAATTTAAATTTAATTTTAAGCTAGCATGTACAACATTCTCAAACCAAATATTTGAACATTATATACAATGATTACAATCAGAGTGAGTTGGGTGGGGCAATAATTGATATATTAAAAATTTTAATATTTATTTATATGATTGTATAAATATATGTATATAACTTTGCTGTTAAAAAAAATAAAAGTGGTGATCTATATATTGTGTTAAAACCATTTTATTGAATATAAATTACATTTATTATATATATAACAGTTGGATTAATGAAAGAAATGGAATTTTCTTGATTTGCATTGAGGCCATATTAATTTATGTTGTCGTTGGAATTAATGAAAAAAAAAATGAAAATATTCTCTTAGGCAATGTCATTTAAAATCTAACAAAATATGTTGTAAATTGTAAAACATAGAAATATATGGGCTGAAATTAAGCTTAATGTCTCTAAACTTAATCATTGATTTTAATGGAAATAATTTTCGTCACATTAGTCAATAATTAGAAGCTCATAGAATGGGATTCGCATGAAAAAAACTTGATAATAATGATCCCCATCTTCGTATTGTTTAAATAAAAAAAAGGATAATTTTGATTAGGGGATTGCAACCTAGATAAGGGATGCAAAGAGTCCTGAAAAATGTTGTATGGTTAAGCCTTGTTTCACCGTAATATGGTTTTCAACTCTTCTTATGACCTAGATATAGTATAAGAAGGACAATGTCCCTGGTTGGCAATTATCATGTAGGGGAATTCCTAGGAAAATCATGAAAACACACTACACCTAAGTCATTGGAGCATGAGCCTTAACCCCTTTGTAGGACACTCAAGTCTCTTATTTCTAGTTGTTTCTTATTTGTGTTGCTAGTTTTTATTACCATTTGCTCAGGTTTTTATATGTCCATTCTTGAGCTTAAGAGCATGTCAAACTAAGGTAAGTAGTTTAGTAAACTAGTAGTTCCCCATATGAATTTTTTAACCATTTTCTCATGGGAACTGTTGCCATAATTTTTTATGTGACAAGTTTAGGTGTCCACCTACATGACTCGCGGTAGCCTACGGGCCATCCGTAGCATCTGTTAGCTCAAGACACCCAACAAAGACCTTCTAGCACTTGTCAGGGCAAATAGCTAGATTTGGTGACAATTCTACTCTCTTCAAGGAAATTCCCCTCGGGAGGTCTATCCAGGGTATGAGACATTCATGGTGCCTAATCTGATGATTAGAAGTCACTATACATTCATGTGGATCCTCCCACACCCATATGAAGTCATGGAGTCCACCTTCGGTCGAACACCCTACCCGCACCGTAGCTTAGGATGTCGTTGGCGAAGACTTCCCTAGCATATGGCCTACCAAAGTACTCTATTTTGGAGCTATGGAATGACATTTCACTTACACAAAGTCTCTTGTAGCATTTTTATTGAAAAAAATGCTCTGCATGGCACCCCCAATGAAAATCAGGGTTTCTGGCTAAACCGGCGCCCCAGGGTCGATCCTGAGAACCTACATGCCTAAAATACCTTTTTGAACCATCCAGCTTGAGCCCTCAAAGATCTAGCACCTGAGGCATCAAAGATCGGACACCTAGGCACCCAAAAAAAATTAAAGCCACTATTTTTTTCCGAGAGCACATTGCTCTCATGCCACCTAAGTGGGGCATGGTTCTAAACCGGCACCTAGGCGCCCAAGGGTCGGGAACCTAGGCATCATTCACGACTCGGGTGCAAAATTTTGGCCATTTTCAATGTTGTTTTGACTCCCCAGTTGGAATCGCAGAGGTGCCTCGGGGGTGAGTAAAAGGTGTGCAAAATGACTATTTTACCCTCATTTTAGAAGCTTCCACGGAGCTTTTTGATGGCCTTTTGCTCATTTTCGAGGAGGGGTTGCTGCTTAATTGAGCCAGCCCTCCTCATTCAATGGTATGCGCCATTTGATCAGGGGAGTGTTAAGGAGCAGAGGAGAGCTTGGGAGAGAGTTGCAAGGGGTTTTCATTGAAAAGTTAGGGTTCCTTCTCTTCCTCCACTTCTTCTTCTTCTTCTTCATTTTCCTTCTCCTCCTTCTTCATTCCCTCTTCTTCTTGGAAGGTCTTCTTCTTCCTTGAGAGCTTGGATTTTTGTGGTTTCCTTCAAGAGGAGAGCTAGAGGTCGGTCATTTCCCATCCTTTTCTTCTTTTGTGCTGCCATCTTCTTTCTCAGCGAAGCTTTCGGGACTAGGAAAGCATAATCCTAGTTTGATAAAAAGGCAACTCTAGCAAATTCTGGCTATCTTACCAGTGAGGAGAGCTTCTTCAACACTTTGAGAAGGATTCATGGACTTCTCTCTTACCTTCTAGAAAAGCTTCTTCCTAAACTCTGATGGACGTCAAACAAACTTCGCGGTGGTGGGATTTTGAAAATGCTCCTCCTTGTAATTCCTTCCTCAGCTAGCCTTAGGGTTTAATTGTGATTGGCGTGTGGGTTTGATCGCCCACATGGTGTGCGTGTGTCGATCGGCGTCAGTCGGTGCAGCCATGTGCCTATGTGATGAATCATTGTTTACCTTAGAGGAGGCCATAGGATAGGGTTTTTTTTTTGTGGCTAAACCCTTCAAAAAGTTAAGTGATTCCTTATTGCAAACCCTAACACAAAATCCAGCATGTTGGAGTCTCAATCTCTCTTTGCTTTGGTTATCCCAAATTTTCCTTGGAGAAGTTGGGTGTTTTGGGTCTTCCAAAGTGAGAAAAGCTTTGTAGCTAGATCATTTTGCAATACCATGGGGTGTTGTGAACTAGGAAAAGCTTTTGTAGCTATCCTGCTTCACAACCTTATGGAGAGCCTTTTTATTGGAGAACTGGAAGTGAAGCTCCCCATGTGCCTCACCAAAGTAGGAGACGGCTATGTCGCCCATACAAGTGTTGAATTTAGGTTTTCTACGTGAGATCATTAACACGAGCATGCCCCACTATTTTATGTGGTCATTTGCCTTAGATTGTGTCATGTGTGCCTTTCATGGATCATCTTTCATCTAGCACTTGCATTTGTGCCTTGATAAGTTGTCCCAATCTGATCGACACTACTTGTGCCTCGATCAGTCATCCCGGACTGATTGAAACCACTTGTTCCTTGATCGGTCATCCCAGACCGATTGACACTACTTGTGACTCAATCCATCCCGGACCAATCGATACCACTTATGCCTCCATCGGCCATCCCAGACCGATCGACATCACTTATGCCTCGATTGACTGTCCTGGACCGATCAGCACCACTTGTACCTCAATTGGTCGTTTCGAACAGTTTGACATCGCTTTTATCTTAACTGGTTGCCCATGACCGGTTGGCTTAACACTTTTATTCGACTGAGTACCCCAGTACGGTCAACTGATCACTTGCATCATTGCATGTTGTGTATGTGAAAGTAAATGCTTTCCTACTTGCATGTTGCATTGTACCTTGAATGTGTTTGCTTGTATGATCTTTATCATTTGTTTGAGCTGCACTTCCTTTCGGGTCACTGTCTCATCGACATACCCTTTTCAGTCCGTAGCCGCCATGTCATGTCCATCCCTTTGAGTCACTGCCTCCTCAGCATAATATTTTTATACCATTACTGTCACGACATGCCCATCCATTTGGGTTCATTGCCTCTACTGCATTCCCTTTTTTGGTCGCGGCTGCCTCAACATGCCCTTCACTTTAGGTCGTTGCCTTGTAGGTTGCCATTTGAAAATTTATCGGTTTCTTTGAAAATGATTTAGTTTAATACACATATAATTTTGATTTTGAAAATAGTTTTTTAATTTTTAAAAAATGAGATCGATGAGACCTCGTATATTTAATAGTTTAAGTAATTGAGCATAACACTACAAGTAATACACAATCACGAGAGATAAACATACTACTTGACAACGGGTTTGATTATATAAACTAAATAATTTATAACATCTGTTTGGTCTGTGAAACATTTATGTATGACTGACAGTTCCCCTACTTAATATTAAAGATTAGAAAGAATTTATTTTACCTGGGTTCCAAGTTCCATATAGAGGCCATAGTTAATTACATCTTAATCTTAGGCAATCAAAATCATCTAAGAAGACTCTCGATTAGGATTAGTGATTTGGTATTCAAGATTTTAAAGTTTCTCTTTTTTAAGGTTGGATAGAAAAGAGTAAAGTGGGAGCGACTCAAGTAGGAATAATTATTTTAGGAATCTAAAGGACCGAAAGGTAGAGGATGCATAAATTCTGAGAAGAATCTAAATGACTTCCCAAACTCTATTATTGTTTGTCATTACATTTTTGAAGTGATGTCATTTAATCGTCACTCCTGTCATTTATTAAAATCTAGGGCTTACACTTGCAAAATATACGATCATGTAAGTAGCCTAAGAAGATAAATAGATTTGCCTTGTACCGAACGACGACCTCAGAATCCTAAAAGAGTTAAGACTTATGTTGCATAACATGATTATACAGGAGCCTAAAAATATAGTATGGATTTATGTAGTGCTAGATGAAAAATCTCGAAATCTTATGGGTTTATGTTGTTTAAAACTAAGGGAAAGTTTAGCTAAGGTAGATTTAATTCATGTTGAATATTGATCGTCATTTGAATTTGTCATCCTTTTGCTTGCATCTCCATCTTGTTTCCTAGAAAGCTGGCTCTGAGCTCCTCATCGTGATAATTTTGGGTTTATTTGTGAGCATGTAATTAATGTTGAGTCTCATGGTCTGTCATAGGGTTCCACTTAACATGTGTCCTACTGTTGTCTACCCTAGGGGTCTTCATAATTACATTAAATTAAGCATGTTGTAAAATGCAGAGAAGTTCAATAGAAGTAAAATATACATGTGTGTCTGGTGCTCCTATCATTACTGCAAGGTTAGCATTATAAGTATAGCATGATAGTGTACAAAACATTAAAGGAAACATGAGGAAAAGCATAAGCATGCCAAATAAATTAGATGGTACATATACAAGATCAAAGTTGGGTGTAAGATTTTCAGTAATGGGGAGCTTAAAATCAAGGCTTGTACCTCTGATTATTCTTTTCGAAGGACTCCGTGAGCAACCATTTACATCATGTATGTGAGACCCAATATAGGTTAAAAGGCTACCAACCAGGCAATCATGGGAGGGCAGTCCTCAACCCAATCTATGTAATTGACACATGAATTTTTCAAAAGTGACACTTTTAAAATTGAGTTTTGATTTGTCAAGCAAAACAATTTGAGTTTACATATATTTTGGCAAGAAAAATATGGGTTTCATTCAAAAGTACATTTTGATATTATTTATATGTATTTAGAAAGTTGGGCATTCATGAGTAAGTTTCACCGACAAACAATGGACTAACCACGAGAGCAAAGAGTAACTCTTTACTAAATTTTAGGGAGCAGTAATGACAATCTTTGACCTTCGAGTCAGGATATGCAATACTCCTCAAATACCTAGATGTCTTTTTCATCATTGCTCTTACCACCATGACCGCCAACTTACACCAACCCGATGATCCACATGTGGTCATTTTAAATGCGTCAAATTGCTGAAAGGGTTCGAGTGTGATGTCAAACTCATACCCTTAAGCATTGGGTTTTACTTTAGGTTAAGTTGTAACGGGAATTTTCATTGATGTGATTTAATTAAAAGAGTCTTGAATCATATCTTGGTGTATCATACTGTTTGAGGATGATTTTCTTCAACAAATCAAATTGATTCCAAAATACATATAAAATATCCAAAATTTTGCAAGGGTGTCCAGAGAGTTACCCTGGACAGCTTTGGAATCTCTTGGATTATTTTAAATTCATTTTTGTCTTACTATGCTGTTGAATTAGTCATCCTGGGTTGAATTATTGTATTTTAAAATGTGTTGATTGTTTTATGTCTTAATTATCCCATGAATGAGGGTAGATGATTGATTTCAATGTTTAATGGAGAGCTATGTGAATAGAACCCCCTTGAGAATGTGCTTATAAAGCTTAAAGAATTTTATACTTCTACCACCCTATTGGGTTTGAGCTTGTAGTATTTTCAAATGTAACAAATTCATTTTTTTTTTCTTCTTGGCTACTCCTCAAGTGATACTATATCAAACATAATTAACTACTAAGTTCTTAACGTCTAGGGGTAAACTTGTAATTAAGAAAAAAATTGTAAAAGTGCATGATTTTGATTGAAAAGAGCTGAAGTTTATTTCTTCATTAGTTGAGTGTTTAAATTAATGAATTATAAACTTCTTAACTCAAATCACCTCACTTTTAAATCATCCAAACTTTCATGTCTTCCAATTCCTAAGAAATCAAATAATTACAATTTTATCCTTTTATAGAGATTATTGTGAATGAGTTGTTACCCAGCTACCCTTAGGTTTCAATCATTTCAAAGAATTATTCATCATGATTTAATGCCCTTCACTCTAATTTATCCTAAAGATTAATTGAGTCAGGGTTAAGGTGTAAAATTCCCAAAATGCCCTTAGGGTTACTACCCCTATAACTTTCACATTTTGATTCAAAAGATCTTAAAAGCTCACTGACTCTTACTCATGAGTCAATTAAGACACCAAAGGAGAAATTATATTTTTCTGATATTTATTTATTTTTTGTAAAAAATTAATCCAATCGTGAATTTTTAATATTAATTAATTTGACTTTTCAAAACATGCCCTCTATCCTTAGAAAAATTTGATGGTGTTCCATAAAGTTATAGACTCAACCAGAGCAATTCTAGTGATTTTTTTAAATGTATTTTAATTTTTATAATTTTTAAAGGATTTTTTTGAAAGAAAATAATTAGAAAATATTCTTTTTTATTTTAAAATAAATTTCATATTTTTTAAAAAAAATTTCTTAATTTTAATGAATATTTTAAGTGGACGAAACTAATACACTAGAAAATTATGGCTTTTGGGGTTAAATGTGTTATCTGACTTTAAAAAAATCAGAAAACCTCTCTAATCATATCAGGAACAAGCCCACAATATCTTAAATAAAGAAAGAGCAACATTTAAATTTTTATGATTAAATTATGCTTTGAGGTTTTTAATTAATTTAAATAAAATATTAAATATTTTTTTTTAAAGTTTGGCCAATAATATTTAGCCTCTATGTACTAAGCACAGGGGAATTTTTATTTTAGTTTTCTAATTTTTCTACACAAAGATATGATTTTTGGAAGTTTAAATTGATTTTTAGAATTAATTAAATCAGAAAATCCTGATTTTCTAACTTAGCCACGTGGGCGCCGCGTAATACTCAGCAAATCTGAAAAGCCACGCGTTGCTCCGCAATTTGCTGTGTTTTCTACGTCATTGCCTCGTCAGCCCGCCGTTCTGCCTTAATAAACTTGTCAAGAAAACTCGAATAAAATCATAACAACATTGGAATAACCCTGGTGAATAGTTTGAATAGCACCACGCTGGCTCAACAAGACCACATGACAGGTTCCTATTGGTTGCACCTTCCACGTAGGCCCCCGTCATCTCGCGGTTTAAGCTCTGTTTCGCCGTCTGACTTGATTTCCACTGTTGATTTAAAACACACGAAACAAATGACTACTAGTTATCGTCCCAAATAAGCCCTAACCTGAGAACCGTCCACCCTCAAATACCAAGTTCTCTCTCAATTATTAACCAAATCAAGCGAGGTTTGATCTGATAGCTTCATCTAAGTAAGGAGAACATATCGATAAGGTTAAGTAAGCATGAAATGTTCATTCTCTTCACAAATGTCCAAATTGAGGCAAAAAAGGAGTTTTTTTTCTATACCTTGGCTCAAGTGGTTTCAATTGAGTGGTTGTAGATGCTTCACTTGAGTCCCATGAACCTCCTCCAAGTTCTGGCTTCCTCTAAAGATAGGTCCAAGCATGAACTTGACCAAAAGGTGGCTCAATTTTGATTGGGAATGAGGTTTTGTAGAGTGCTGAAGCTTTTGCAATAGTTAATTTGAAGTTTTGATCGAGTTTGAAAAATGGCTGAAAAAAGAGTCCTGATTTTGTGTGGTGAAATTAGTATTCCTGAGTGGATGGAAATGGCCAAAGATGGTTGGAATGAGCTTCTTGAGGTTGTGAGAAGGTCTGTAGAGATTTTGGCAGGGCTTCGTCAAAGTTCTGTGCACACCTCTTTCTTGTTTGTGAGGGTAGCCAATGTATAGGCCAAGATGGTGGCCAAGGGGTCAAACCTGGGAGTGAGAGGTTGTTTTCATGTTGAGGGAGTGCAAAGATGAAGAATAGTGTAGTGAATTGCCTTATGCCATGTGTACATAGGTTAGATTTATATGGAAAGGGTTTGGGTTAATTTTGAGTTTGACTTGTGCTAGAGTAATGCAAACATGTTTGGGTAGTCTCCAAGGTTGTTGAGGTTGCTAGCTAGCTTAGGGGAGTGGGTGCTTAAGTATCTATCTAAGAGATTATGTATTATTTTTATTTTATTTTGATTTAAGTGAAACATGAGTAATTAAGGTGCTTTTAGCCAAGAGTGGAAAGGGTTTCCTCCATTTACTACTTGGGGGAGTGTATTTGTGCAGAGTGTGCAAAGTTTGGTCATTTTTATGTGGAGAAATTCAGGGAAAAGGAAGTATTTTGGACTGTATTAGTTTGAACTTAAACTGTTGTAATGGTGTTATTGGTGGTGTTATTCGGCGTGTTGTTGATGTATTATTGACAACAGATGGCGAGGGTGGTGTTATTGGCATGGTACCACGGCGTTTTGAAGGTGGTATTGGCGAGGAATTGAATACATCTATGTTATTGCAGATGTATAGCGCAGAGCCGTGGTGTCATCGCGGGTCATTAAGTTGGTGTTGTTATTGTGGTAATATTGCGGCTGTATTATGGTGTTAATGTCATTGTACCACATAGTGTTGTGGGGTTATGCGGTGGCTGTTGTCGGTCGCCAGATCGGGAGATCTGTTGTTTGCTTAAAGGATATATATATACTAAGAAATCAAATAATTACACAGAATTTGTCGGTCGCCAAATTAGAAGTTGTTAGTCACTAGAATGGATATTCTGACACCTAGTTTAAATTACTATATATGTATATATAATTTTGAAATGTAATATTTTTAATTTTAAAAATATGAGACCGAACCGATCACATAACTTTAATAGTTTAAATAATTGAGCACAACACCACAAGTGATGCACCTATTCCGAGGAATAGACACATTACTAGATAGTGAGGCTCAATTAAACAAACTAGTAAATTTATGATATTCCCTATAGGAGCAAACCCCTATAGTTAATGACATCTTAAATAGTCGAAGTCATGACCCGTTACACAGATTTTTATATTGCAAATGATGATAAAAATTTTAGCCCAATAAAGTATAGAATAATAGTTTTCACACTAGGGTTACAACGCAAGCATACGTATCGTTTCAAGTAATATAGAGTTTTCTATAAAAACTCCAGTATCGATCGCACAGAGAAACTGTAATTCTTTGTATAGACTTTTAGTAAAACGTTTTACTTAAAATTGCAGAAATTAATTTAGAAAATAAAATAGCATATTCAGATGTAAAGTAAAACTACTAAATTCCTACAATTTTTGTTTAAAACTAAATGTAAATGTAGAAATTCTAAATTATGCTAAATGTAAAAGAGAATCCTTATTATGAAAAGAATATTTCCCCTTGTAATGAGTTCATATTTTGTGTATGAATCAAAATGTTTAAAGGTTTAAATGATGTTTAAAGGAGCATACATATTCTTTACACTCTCACGAGTGCATAAAGAGCATTAGCTAATCTAAAGTAAGTTTCTTATTGCATGGTAGTACTGAGTAGATTCTAGTCTATCACTTCTAGATTACCCACTGTGCCCCTCTATAGGACCTACCAGGGACTTCAAGTTCTAACTCTAGACCAAATTGGAAAAGGATCTAGTCTGTCACCCTAGAAACACCAATTCTACGCCCATTAAAACTTATCTCCTTATCTATTTGCACTCTCCTTAGATTGTGGTACTTATTGCATGGTAGTGCTGAGTAGATTCTAGCATATCACTTCTAGATTACCCACTGTGCCCCTCTATAAGACCTACCAGGGACTTCAGGTTCTAACTCTAGACCAAATTGGAAAAGGATCTAGTCTGTCACCCTAGAAACACTAATTATACGCCCATTAAAACTTATCTCTCTATCTCTCGTAAGATTAGTGTGGTACTCGCTAGTATGGTGAAATCATAGCCCTTCTGGGTCAATTTTTATCTCCAATCTCTCAGCCCACTGTTCTTCTGAAACAACAATTGTTCATTTTATCAAATCTCAACCCAAGCTCGTAGATTCTCGTATCAATTTTTTTTTCAAAATTTCAAGTCTTTTTTAAATTGATCTCATTTGTTTTTCAATTGCATTCTAACGCATTCTTTTCCTGTACATTCATTGAATTTTTTTTATAATATTTTGTCAGCCCTCTTTGTTAAAATAGGTTGTGGACAATTGTTAAGCACAAAATTTCAAGTCCTTTTTTAATTGTTCTCATTTGTTTTTCAATTGTATTCTAACGCATTCTTTTCCTGTACATTCCTTCAATTTTTTTTATAATATTTTGTCAGCCTTCTTTGTTAAAATAGGTTGTGGACAATTGTTAAGCACTATAACAATAGTTAAAATATTAGTTTGGCTTCTTCATCTCACATAGCAGGTAAACTGATTTCTTTTGTCATAACCATTGTGTTACTCACATGAAAAGGATTAAACAACATACTATTTGACATAAAAAAAAACAATTACCACAACTCAAAGAAAGATACCATTGTCATAGTGTCATAGTGCTTAATAATTGTCTTAACCATTGACAATTACATATAGTGGCAAATACCCTCTTTAATCCAAACATTGTATCAAAACATGGAATCTCAAACGATCGTGGCAAGCATAAATGCATTGAAACATAGCAATCAACAAGTCAAGCACCCTCATCCACCAAATTTTCATGGCAACCGAAACAATGTCATCAACAAATCAAGCACTAAGTATTTCATCCATTTTTCAAATTTTCCCACAAAGAAAGCATAACATGAAATGTAAAATGATAGCCAAACATACATGACAACTGAACATTGCAATCAACAAATCAAGCACCCTCATTCATCAAATTTTCATGGCAACCAAAATAATGTCATCCACAAATCAAGCACTCTATTTCAACTCAAGCATCAAAACATGTAATCCCAAACAATATGATGAAATCCTCCCTCAAACGTTCATGACAAGAGTAAATGAACCGAAACATTGCAATCAACAACTCAAGCATCCTCATTCATCAAATTTTGAAGGCAACTGAAACAGAGCCATCAACAAATCAAGCGCCACATTTCATCCATTTTTCAAATTTCCATTCAAAGAAAGTATAGCCCGAAAATGTAAACCAACATGCAAACAAACATGACAATTGAAACATTGCAATCAATAAATCAAGCACTCTCATTTATTTAATTTTCAAGGCAACTGAAATAGTCTCATCAACAAATAAAGCACCCCATTTCATCCTTTTTCAAATTTTCACTCGGAAAAACAATAGAGGAGAAGAATCAACAGATCATTCTAAAATTTGCAAAATCCACCACAGATCCCAAATCAACCATGCCTAATCGCAAAATCAAGGGAGGTAAACGAGAAAGCCACCAACCCAAAATCCACAACATTCTAACCCTAACCGCAAATGGCAAAACATTAAATAGCCATGAGATAATCACATTGCAAAATGAGCAAAAGAGATACATACAGAGAAAATCGAAAGAGGTGCGAGAGAGGCTCGAAAAAAATATGGGCCGTGTGATTGAACCTGCGGCCCATTTTTTTGACAAATTATTGTCATAAATCGCCACACTAATTCCACCTACTTTTCAAGCCCTAAGTTGTTCGAGCTAAATTCTTAGCCGCATCCCTCTTGAAAATTTTCTTCTCGAATGTGCGGGAGTTGGCAGTTGGAGTCACAATAAATTTCTTCTTCTTCTTCTTCCGTCTCTCTCTCTGTCTCTCTTCTCCATAGGGTTTCGCATTAGGATTTAGGTTTCAATTGCGCTGATAGAAATTTGTGGTTTGGCGGAATGTTGTGGCAAGTGCCGGTCTGCGCCCTGATCGCTGTCCTCCCGGCAACTGTTGCGGTTACGGTGATTTACAGAGCCGGGAAACAGCCACCTAGGGTTTTTGATCTGTGGGCGCCGAGCTGGAGAATAATCAACCCTTACTGGTTGCTGGGCTATCGAGGCCTCGTCTTCCTGGTCATGTCCTGGCTGCTTACCCAGATAGTACTTATTGATGGAGCATTCGCCTTCTACTTTTACACTCAGTAATGTTTCCTCCGACCTACCTCTTTAGCTCTCCCCATGAAAAATGATCCCAATTAACCTTTTTCTTCTTTTGAGTATGATTTTATGTTTTGTAGATGATTTACCTAAACTAAAGAGAGTATCTGATGAATGATTTTCTTTTGGAGGAGAGAATGTTGTAGTTAGTCTTATTTCTGCATGGTAAAGAATCTATTTTTGCGTTCATGAATGATTGTTTGACTTTCACAAGGCATCCTTATCGATACAGTGGATGTTTGATCTGCAATTTAATGTGGTAAAACTGAGCTATTGGCTCAGCAATGGCTTCTCTACATTAGCATTTATAAATGTTTATTGTTTAATGCTAACTAATTGTAGTTTAATACCTGATTAACCGATTTAATGTAGTTGGTGCAAACTTTTGTAGCTTATAGCTAACTAATTCAAACTAGTAGCTTTTCTGTCAGTTCTATTGCTTAATCACTGGTGCATAGGAGTTCAATTGTGCAATTAGATAATTAATCATAATTGTGTCATTTCTATCTTTTATTAAATTTAAATCATGATGCTAGGTGCGTATATTTATTCTATATTTCACCATTCCTATTATGAAGTTACTGACAGATTTCATATGTGGGAGACATTATTGTTTTTATCATTGTTGTTGAGATGCCAATGTTTACTAGGTGTTTCTTTCCCTTAGTGGCATAATCTTAAAGAATACTTGATCTTTAGCATCAGTGATGATCTAACATTTAGTTAAACAAGATCTTAGGTTTCTTTGTTTTCCAAAAATTTTGTGGACTTAAGGAGAGTTGTTTTTCTATGAGCCATAACAAATTTGATCGTTGATGATCGGTTTGTGACGCTTGGATCAATATTTCACGAAATAAATTGGATTTTCAAGTGGAAGTTGTGAGTAATTGTTTTCCCTTAATCAGTATGCCTGACCAAAAAATATTACATACTGGAGTTGCAATGCTTATGATTTATGAGTTCTCATTGATTCATATGAGTTTTATGTTAAAATTCTTTCTTTTTTATTGTGCATTTTCTGTAAAATTTTGATGAAAAACTAGTTTGGCGCAAGCACCCTTGATAATGTTGAAAGAGCATAAATGTTTTTTTTTTTTTTGTCCGTTAGCTTCACTAGTATATGTTGCAATTTTTATGTATATCTTCGAAGTTATTATTTGATTATCTGCGCTCATTGTTCTTCCCCTTAAATGATATTGTAGGTGGACATTTACACTAGTCATCATCTACTTTGTGGTACTGTCCTCTCTCATGCTTTCCTCTAATTTTATAATTCTAAGAAGGATGAGTTTGATCATTTTAAAAATAATATTTTGAAGCTCTGTGCCTTCCTCTATACTAATTATTGAAACATGTTTCCCCAAAGAAATTTCTTTTATTTTCCCTTGTATATAAATCAAGGTTTACAAATTGAATGATATGTCTCCACGAAACTTGGATATTTGTCTGTTTAGTTTGCTGGACTTTTGGTTACAGATTGGTACTATAATATCTGCTCATGGTTGCTGGACATATTCGAGAACACATATTACTGAAAGTGAGGCAGCTAATGGCTTCCTCAAGAGTGAACTGGTAAACAGTGACGCACCAACCATGACTGTTCGGGGCAATACAGATAGGGAAGGTACAAGATTACCAAACCGTTTTGAAGGAAAACTGCACGAGAAAAGAGCAGGGTTTTGGGGCTATGTAATGCAAATCATCTATCAGGTTAGCACTAAAACTGTAATATAAAGCTCTTCACATACAGAAATCTGGAGTTGGCTTTACATATCCTTGTTATGCCTTCATCCCATGAAGTTCTATGTTATAATAATCAACAAATCACAATAGTTTGCTTGGGCAGTAGTACTTTCACAATCCAAATATTTTTTTTCCTGATTCCAAATATATCTATCATGCTTCATATATATATATATATATATATTATTATGTACGGATAAATTTATGAGTTATTACTTTGATTAGGATGTTGTTAATTTGATAAATTTGTATTTTTTTGACAGATAAGTGCCGGAGCTGTGATTTTAACAGATGTGGTCTTTTGGCTTCTCCTTGTACCAACCATGTCTGAGCATCTCAGGCTTGATTTTGTTAGTATTCTATTTCTTGATAATAGTTATTTTATATGAAATTTTTAGTTATTAAATTTGTTTCGAGATGAGGATGTAGGACTATACTGTCGAAATTTATATTTTCCCTCAGCTCGGAGCAATTTTGATGGCTATAAAACTCATCCTGACCAAGTTTGAATTGACCTCTATTGATAGTAATTTAGAAAAGTAATGAAGATCTTTTGATGGCAGGTGATGATCTGCATGCATTCTCTAAATGCTGTGTTTCTTCTTATTGACACTGCTGTGAATCGCCTGGTAAGCACTTTTACTATGTTTTAGTTATAATTCAAGCATACTCTTCTGCCACGGTTAAGTTATTTTTTGTTTCAGCCTTTTCCTTGGTTTGGAATGGCATATTTTGTTCTTTGGAGCTGTTCATATTTGACTTTTCAGTGGGTCCTGCATGCCTGTGGTCTTAACTGGTGAGTAATTATTCTCATTTAATTTATGCTCATAGTGAATAAAAATGTTTGTTGCTCTATCTTTTTGGTATCTAGAAATACAAAATCTTCTTTGAATCCATTCATGATCACTGATACAAGTGATCATTGCTAAATAGAGAGCAATTAGAGTGATAAAAGATAAGGTAACTGAGAGAAATTTACATGTTCGCACACAATTCTCATATTTACATTTCTCGCACCTAAACTTTCATTTTACATACAGCACTTTGATGTTTTTAATCTATCCATGAGAAAAATTATTTCACATTTAAAAAATGATAATAGTGTTACTTTTGACGTGATATTAAAGATATGAGCACTGTGTCAAAATACGAAAGCTTTGGTGTGAGATATATAAATACATAAGAATTATGTGCTTGCTATGTAAATGCCCCATATTTTAAATGCGCACAACAAAAATAGAAAATGCACTCATTAGATCAATAGATAAAACTAGTTTTAGAATATTTGTAAGGAAAAAGTTTAGACCTATGCTAGAGGCAATTTAAAATGATTTACATAGTAGAAGTTTAACATTTCAAATAGTATATTGAGGGACTTTATTTCCAAACAACTATCTTGTCGCCGAGATACGCAACTATTTAGTTGTATTTAAATATTGATTGGCCCATTGCTTTTTTGATCGATATTCACTGTTTTGAGTGAAATAAGTTCAAAAATAAAAATTGAAACTCAGGAGAATTATCCCCCTTTCAAACTCAGAACTCCACAGGAATGAATGAAAACTAAGGATTCATAAAGCTAGCCCTAAATAGTTAGAATAAGGCTAATGATGATGATTTCTTATGATATCAGACTTGTCCTGAATTTTTCATGACTGTTTTAAATGGTTCATTTTCAGGTGGCCTTATCCTTTCATGGAGCTTTCAACTCCCTGGGCGCCATTATGGTGAGCTTCGTATACCTTCTCCTTACTCATGCCTTCATCTGCATATCAAATAAAACTAATGATGACCCTAATTGCAGGTATTTAGCCATAGCATTGGTGCACATCCCTTGCTATGGCATATATTACCTGACTGCTAAGGTGAAGAATTCATTTTTCTCAAAACTTTTCCCTAATTTGTACATCCAATCGTATTAGAATTGCCTCTCTCCCATATTCATATAAGTTTAATATTGTTCCCTTTGCTGTAGTTCAAACCAATGCATAGTCTCTGACTAATATATATAATTGTATTAATAAGGGTTCTTTAAACTGGAGAGGTGATCCTACTATGCAACTTTTTAATTGAAAATATAATGTATTGTGTATGGTGTTCATCCACATTATTTTCTACAGAAGATGCTATATTGGTTTTTATATTCTTATTGAGAAAAAGAAGATAATAGAGTATTTTTCTAAAATTAGCTTCACAAACACATACATATATTTGCGCAATGGCATGAATAAATGTATGGCTAGAACCGGGTGCTTTGTGGAAAACAGAATGCTGGTATAGAACATGTTAGTTGGTCCTGCAAAAGAGCCGAGTAGGGATAGATGTTGGCATTGAATGTTAATGAAATGTTTTAACTCCGGAGGGAGGGTGATGATGTAGGCATTATCATTAATTTTTTTTGTGAAAAGGGGCAAGTTTTACGAGGCTCGAGCTTAGAATAGATTCGCAATGGGCAAATTTTGTGAAGGTTTGGTCGTTGTTAAGTGCAATGCTTTAGCTATAGGATTAGTGATTATGTTTTCAATGCATAAATTATCAATTGAGAGTTCATGAATTTGGCATTGATGGGAGACCGTCAAACACGAACATAGCCATTTTCAAATGAGCCAAACACGAGCAAATTGTTAGCTCTCTCATGCCTTTGGCTCATATGTGACCCGGAATATAG
>NW_018165082.1:149916-167045 GCF_001263595.1 Phalaenopsis equestris
TCATGCCTTTGGCTCATATGTGACCCGGAATATAGGTGAGAATGACTTCGTCGTCTTCTTGTAATTTCTCGAATATTATCCTCATATGTCAAAATGCTCATTGTGTTGTTCATCCACCCCTGAATTACACTTTTTTTTTTGTAATTCAGGCAGTCCCAAAAAAATTTAGTTTTGATTCAACTCATGTTCTCTTTAAAAAATTAGCTCCTATTTATTTTTATAATTAATTAGCTCGAGTTAAAAAAGAGTGTTCGGGTCATTTATAAGTTGAGCTCAAGAAAATTATTTGCATTTCGCTCTCTAGTCAAACACGAGTTTTTTTTGCAAACTGAGTTTTTTTTAGGGTCTTAGTTGAAATTAGCTCATTCAGATGTAGTGAATTGCATTTGGAAACAATGAAGTTTACATTGATTACTTTATGTTTTTGTTTCTCTTAACCATCAACTATTTTGATTGACATACGTCAATATATTTGAGTAATATTTATGTTACTGAAATAGAAGTTTAATATTATTATTTGAAGCAATCAAGAAATTAAATGATAATTATATAAAAATATCATAAATAACTTAATGGATGTAAAGTTGTTGATGTAATGAAACAATTCTTAATGACTCGTGCTTTAAATACTGTTAATTGTGTTGGATTAAGGTTTATCCTATTTGATTATGTCACATGTTAAATAGATTAAAAAATTTAACCTAAATTGATTCAACTTACTCACCTAATCCAAACCCAAGTTATCTAACTCATTTATTATATAAATAATGTGATTTTTCTAATTAGCAAACTTAATTAATAAAAATATGAGATATCCAACTCAATTAGCTCAATTCAAAACTATTTAAATTGATCTCAAATAATGAGTGGGTCAATTAAGAGTTAGTCATGGTTATTTAGGTTAACCCAAATTTGACGAATTAAAAAAAAATGATCTACATTTTAGATACAAAACCGACTAAATAATAATTATGGCAAATCTCAAGGACGGGCTGTGTGATGTATTTTATATTTATTTCAAATGCTTGCTATGTCCGTTTAATTGAGAAAATCGTAAGAAAATAATTCTATGGAAATGTGTGCTCAAAAGAGCCTTATTTTTGCCCAAATATTAAAATCGAAATGAAGAGTTTCGAGGGAAAAAAAAAAAGTTTAGCTCTCAATTCAAAAGTACAATTATATATATAATTAGATTCTAGAATATCAAATTGATGCATTTTATGCATGCCATAATCAAATCACTAATTAATACCAATATTACACGTGTTATCTACATAATTAATCTTTCAGCACCTCTTAATGTAAATATTAGTTTAAAATATTATACAAATTTTAACACTGTTATCGTCGGGTCCCAAGCCCCAAATGCGAAAAATGAAGGATTGTGTTAGGTAGTTGATGACAAATATAAAAATTTTGTTGAAAAATCATGACTGAATCATTTAAATCCGTGTGTAAATGATAGAGTGTTGCATGAATTCTTTAAATCCGTGTGTAAATGATAGTGCATTGTCTGAAAGTAATGTGTTGTATGATTTGAATACAGTGAAAAGTATACAATGAGCACTACACCATCAACCAAGTGTGGTTTCAAATAATATGTGGGCCAAGAAATTAATACATGAAACTAATATTAAGAAAGGATCTTAAAATATAAAAACTCTCTCACAGGAAAATTAATGAAATTAGTAGATATTATAATTCATAGGAAGATAAATATTTTATGTATTCAAGAAACTAAATGGATTGAAGAAAATGCTAAGAAAATTGATAACTTAAAATTTAAACTTTAATATTCATGTAGAAGTCACACTAAAAATGGTATGTGTAATTATAGATAAGAGTTTTGACAGATAATGATATAAAAAATAATAGAATTTGAGATAGAATTATAGCCCTAAAGTCAGATAATGATATAAAAAATAATAGAATTTGAGATACAATTATAGCCCTAAAGATTATTGTTAATACTAAGATTTTTAATGTTATAGGTGCTTAGGCTCTTCAAGTAAGCTCAGATATAGGTTCAAAAGAAAATTTCTAGAATGACCTAAAAAAATTAGGGCAATATACCACTTGAAGAAAAAAAAATTAATAAAGTTGAGTTAAGCGAACATGTTGGTAGTGGTAGAATATTTTAAAATTAGTCATGAGAGCTACTATTTTGGAATAATTAATGAGAAACATATAATCATATTAAATTTTATTTTAGTGTATGATTTTATTATTGCTAATATTTTATTTAAGAAAAGATATGAACATATTATTACTTATTAGAATGAATCTAATAAAACACATTGATTATTTATGAGAAAAAGAAAACCTAGAGAATGTAAAGATTATAAGGTCATTCTAAGTGAAAATTTAAGTACTCAACATCGATTATTAATTTAGGATTTAAAGATAAGTTGTAAGATAAAGAACACTGAAATATTGTTGTAAAATTAAACAGAGGCATCTAAAAGACAAATAAAATTATTTTTATGAATAAACTTCTAAATTTCAAATTTTGAGTTTTTCATGAATAAGCTTAATTCATGCGCCAAAGTAACACACAATTAAACAAACAGCAAAAAAGATGCTTGGACAATAAAAAAAATTTTATAAACAAAAAAAATTGTGGTGAAATAATAATGTGCAACAAAAGATAGACTGTAAGTTGTGTTATAAAAAATTATTTAAATATAAAACTCACACAAGTGGGAAAAATATAAGATGAACCGTAGAAAGTCTAAGAGAACAATTTATAACGCTAAAAATTATGTTTTTTGTGATCTTTTTAATAATAAAAATCATAAAGTGTTTTTCTTAGAAAAAAACATTCAACATAGGTGGGATGAGCTATTTTGATAAATTTTTCAATGAAATTTCTGAAAAAATGATCGAACTTGGTGATCTTGTTATCGTTAATAATAATAAAACTTTTTATTTTTACCGTTGTATTAGTGAAAAAAAAGTTAACGAGGCGTTAAAGAAAATCAATGGTATAAAATAAGTTGGGCTTGATGATAATCCCAATTAAAATATGAAAATATTTAGGAGATTTTGAATTTTCTTGACTTACTAAACTCTTTAATATTAATTAAAAAACTAAGAAGATGTATAA
Organism: Phalaenopsis equestris; assembly: GCF_001263595.1. NCBI lineage: Eukaryota > Viridiplantae > Streptophyta > Magnoliopsida > Asparagales > Orchidaceae > Phalaenopsis > Phalaenopsis equestris. The sequence continues at coordinate 153,023 of NW_018165082.1, forward strand.
TGTGTGGACGAAGGGTATTTTGGTCCCCATCTTTAAGAATAGGGGGGATGCACATCAGTGTATAAATTATAGAGCATTTAAGTCGATGTGTCATACATTAAAACTATGGAAAAGGGTAATTGATCATAGGTTAAAACATGACACAAAAATTTCTCATAATCAGCTTGATACATTGATCGAGAGGTTTTGGAGAAATATATAGAAAGTAAGAAAAATCAATATATGACTTTTATTGATTTAGAAAAAAACTTGCTATAAAGTTCCAAGAGAAGTCCTTTGAAGAGTTCTAGAAAAGAAATGTGTTGATAGGACTTTATTCAAATCATTAAAGATATGTATACTACAGCACTTGTGTTCAAACAGAAGGACACTGACCAAGTATTCTGCTATTTCAGTTGGATTACATCAGGGATCGACCCTAAGCCCATATATGTTTGCTTGAGTTATGAACGCTCTTACTGGACATTTACAGGAGGATGTGACTTGGTGTGTGCTTTTCACTGATGATATCCTTCTTATGGGCAAGCCTAGAGAAAGAGCTCAGGAAAAACTTAAATCATGGAGGTCTACATTGAAGCCTAAAGGCCTTCGTTTGAGTAGATCTACAACTGAATACATGAAATGTAATTTTAATAGTATTAGCTCTGGTGGCAGGGTTGTAACTATGGGTGATCAAATCATTAAAATGTGATGGTGATATATAGAAGGGGATGTTATTAGTAGAATTCAAGTTGATTGGTTGAAGTGGATGAATACATCGGGCCAATTGTGTGATAGAGAAGTACCACTTAGACTTGAAAGAAAAATTTTATAAGATGATGGTGAAACCTGCAATGCTCTAGGGTGCAGAATGTTGGCCTTTAAAGGAGAAGCATAAAATAAAGTTAAGTACTGCTAAGATTAGAATGCTTAGGTGGATGAGTGGCCTGACACTTACAAGACAAAATACAAAATAAATATATCCATGATAGGGTTGGTGTAGCTCCAGTGGGGAACAAGATTAGAGAGAGTTGTTATAGATAAATCAGTCACATTAAACATCAACTATCTGATGATTCCGATTATGTTAAAGAAAGGCAGAAGCAGACCTAAAAAGACTTGAGCATATTGTATAAAAAATGATCTCAAAAAAATGATCTCTAAAAAATGATCTCAATCTATTAGATTTAAATGAAAATATGACACTCAATAGAACACAATGAAGAAAAAAAAATTAATGCAACCGACCTCACTTAGTGGGATAAAAACTTGTTGTTGTTGCTATTGTATATTATAAAAACTTCAAAATAAATGTTATCATGCTCCAACAGATTCAAATACACTAAATCTTATTTAATTCTAAGTCATTTATAAGAGGGATTATGTTCAAGAAAGGCAGAAGTAGACCTAAAAAGACTTGAGCATATTGTATGCATATTGTATAAAAAATGATCTCTAAAAAATGATCTCAATCTATTCGAATTAAATGAAAATATGACACTCAATAGGACACAATGAAGGAAAAAAAATTAATGCAGTAGACCTGACTTAGTGGGATAAAAGCTTGTTGTTGTTCCTATTGTATATTATGAAAACTTCAAAATAAATGTTATCATGCTCCAACAGATTCAAATACACTAAATCCTATTTAATTCCAAGTCATTCATTTATAAGAAAGTTTTGGTTGTTAAACCAACCCCCCCACCCCAAAAAAAATCATTTTAACCAAGGGTCCTGGAATTTTCTATTTTTAATAGTGGACCCAACCTAGATTTGCTAATTTAAATTCATTATATGTTTATCTTTAGAATCTTTTCATCCGTACTCTGCTATCGTTATAGTTTACGATAAAATTATAATTGTTTCAAACTTCTAAACTAAATTGCATAATTGGTAGTCATTTCCTATACACGTATATGTATGTACATATATACATAAATATATATGAACATATATACATATTCATACGTGCATGTGCTTACATGCACTCAGGAGAAAGGAAAAAATAAGCAAAAAAAAATTACGCAAAAAGGGTTTATAATGTGAAAAGATGCAGCAATTTTAATTCCAAAATGTAAAACTATATAAATGCATCGGAATTGGATTGTATGAATGTATGTAAATACCCCCCAAATACCAAATAGGCAGAATATTTGCAAATATTGGACAAGGCATGGTAGTATTCAAATAAGGTTTCAATTGGGGAACTTTTGAAGTAAGGACAATAGGCAGAGTATGGGCAAGTAGCAATTAAACGTAATGGCACATACACATAGCATAACCATGTTTTAGAGTCTCTGCTGTCAAGAACTAAAATGTTCAATCAAAAAAGCTAAAAAGCTGATTAAGGCCAAGCATAGCTGATAAAATTAGAAAATTATTGGCCTTGAAAACAAGCTTTCATACTAGATTCTGTTAAAATATAGACAAATTTTTTATGTATTTAAATATCTAAAATTTAAGCTTTTATATTTACATGCATAATACTCTGCAACCTTTCATCTTCACATTCGATTATTCAATAGATTCTCCAAATGCTGCAGCAAAGGGCTATAAGAAAGCTAGTTTTTAAGAAGATAAGATGGGCTCAACAACTAAGAGGCATAAAGTCATAGTAATAGATTGGTTGTGAGATAATGCAATTTGATATTATTTGCTGACAAAGCAATGATATATAGCCTAATATATTAATTAAGAAACCATTTGGGACCCATTTTCATAAATAAAATCAAACCAATTTGAGTGTCATTTACTTTCACTCTCAAAGAGTTTTAAAGCCAACCCCAAAATGATGGGATAAGGCTTTTGAAGATGTTGTTGATGATAATATTTCTCTAAACTAACTGGGAAAGAATGATGGCATAATTAAACCTAATCAGTATGATCAATACTCAAATCTCTATCAAATTTAAGCCGCTCCTAACTATCTAAGGAATCACAATCACATTCTTCATTTTGTATTTCTAATAACTAAACACCTCAAAATGTAGCTAGAAAATAATCAAATTTTAAAATCGCTAAAAATTAGCAATGGCAAAGTTAATTAGTGAAGCATTAAACTATTAAGTAACTAGAATATGCTTTATTTAAAAAAAAAAAATCAAAGAATTTGGTACCTTGGTCACCATGCAAACACTGTTAAATTGCATCAGTTAATTAATCTTAGAATTGTTCCTACAAAATTACCTTATTACTTAGATGGCAAGATATTTTTCATCAGGGAGAAAAGTAGTTAATAATGCATTACTCATAAAATTCGTAGTCTAGTTCAAAGATATTAAATTAAATATTCAAAATCTCCTAATATGATCAACAGATAATTATAAAAAATATCATCAGAGCCAATTAATCGCTAGACCTAAATGCTAAAAATATAATCCAAATATTGTTTCGCTTGTTCAAAATCATAGCATGGTTTAAACAAACAATATATGACATGTGATATAATATATACCTAATAGCTAATCAAAGCCAAGATTTAAGAAATTAAATCCCCCTTAATTCGATAATCATAGAAAAAAACTTTGAGGATGGTTTGAGTAAAATAAATCCTGAATTATTTGGATCAAGGTAAAGGGGGGTTAAAGGTATATTGACCATTGGACGAACCAAACATCGAATTATGGTAATCCCCTTTCATCATCATCATTAGCCGTATCTTAACATTGAGGAGTTGGCTTTATGAAAATATTTGTTCCCCGGTCCTTGCTTAGCATCACATGAGATTTTTAAACTGTTCAATGCCGAATTGGTAAATTGTTTTGCATAACTTCTACCATGTAATCTTTATGTCCTACTCCTCTTCCTTCCTAATTCTAACACTTACTTCCATAAATTGTCTTCTAGAGCATTTTTTTAATCATTTTTTCAGCATACAACAGCAACAACAACAACAAGCCTTTATCCCACTAAGTGGCGTCGGCCACATAAACCCTTTTTCTCCATGGTGTCCTATTGAGCGTCATTTTTTCATTTAGTTCTAATAAATTAAGATCATTTTTAACCTTGGCCTTTTTTTTAAAATAATTTGAATCTAAAGCATCCATTCTCCTAACCGGATCATCAGGTGGTCAAAGTTTAATGTGATCAAACCATCTAAAGCGACTTTGTATAATATTGTATGCCACAGGAGATACACCAACACTTTCACGGATACATTCATTTTGCATTTTGTTCACATATCTTCAATAGAGATTATTCCCGCCATTCCTCTAGAACCATAATTATTTAATCATCATTGCTAATTTTGCAGCCTAATAATCTCATTATGCTTAAGTTTATGACTTTATATCCTCAGTTATATCCTCATGTTGCATGAAAAAAAATTCATGACACTTAAAACTATCACGCCTAAGTATAACTTCATCTTCTAAAAATATTGATAGATATATTAAACTATTGTTATAACAATCATAAGAACTTTGATTTTACAAACATTTTTTCATTATTTTAACTTTTTTGCTTAGACTAATAGATGTCACATTTATTTAAACTATATCCTAAATAAGATACCTAACTTCAAATGATGTCACATTTTAACTTTTTTGCTTAGACTAATAGATGTCACATTTATTTAAACTATATCCTAAATAAGATACCTAACTTCAAATGATGTCACATTTTAACTTTTTTGCTTAGACTAATAGATGTCACATTTATTTAAACTATATCCTAAATAAGATACCTAACTTCAAATGATGTCACATTTTAACTTTTTTGCTTAGACTAATAGATGTCACATTTATTTAAACTATATCCTAAATAAGATACCTAACTTCAAATATCATTTGCAACTTACTCGTAACCAATAAAAAAATACAAGCTTAATACTAATGCAAAGCCGCAAGAATTAAAAACTCTACAATTAACACTAATCAATGACTCATATGTATGCCTTCAACAAACCTTAAAATATTTTACCACTTAATATAAACTAAATCAATTCTCATACCATCCTAAGATCGATGAATATCAAGATAGACCCTTCGCTTCACTTGATACTTCACCTAAATTGATTTAACAGAAAAATCACTTCCTTAGAATAAAATTGATTCAACGCTACTATCTTTTTTCAAAGTCTAAATTGCATCACACTCTCCTAACGCCATTGTATGGCCCATCAATTTGATTCATTGTCAAAAACCAAAATTCAAAATATTTCATCTATTCTTAAATATACATACAAAAAAATACTTCTCCAATCATTTGATAATGTTTTCTACTTCCAAGTTATTTTTCCTTAATAGTAGAAACAAAATATTAAAATATTAGATTTATTTGTTGTGAAAAAAAAAAATTCTGATCATACGTAAACCAAGTAATAGTTTTCCTAAAATGGCAGTTTACATGACTTCTCAAAAAAATTAATAAATTCATTAATTAGTTGTATATTTATTTTAAATAACAATGTATTATTTATGATTAACTTATTATATTATAATATTATAAATAATAACACAATATTTATTTCAATCATTTAATTGCTCATATCACCAACAAAACAATTTTTACTAAATAACATCAATTTTTATAGCACTTAAACAATAGACTTAACAAACAAGAATCTGATATCTCAGCGAAAATAAATCATCTTTGGGGCTGATTTAGGTCAAAGTTCAAAATTTGCTCTAAGATTACTCGAGGAATCAAAGTCAGTTAAACTCTTTAACATTTTTCAAAGTAATTTTGAACCAAACAAATTACATTTGGTGAACAAAAGCAAAATAAAAAGTTTAATTTGAATGCTAGATGGTAAATTATGCTTTAAGCTATCTTCAACAAGTTATATGAGGCCTGAGTTCAATTGCCCCTTCCCTCCCTTTTATTTCTTTTTTGTAGTGGCCCGTTAATGGATGAACAATTTAGATTCGACCGCCCTTTTTATACATCCACTTCGTTTAGTCATGAATGCTTAGCAAAGCAGCTTCATTTCACTTTAGATTATAACCCTAGGATAATAAAAACACTCAAAATTTTGATGTTACTCCATATTTCTTATAACCTACAAACTAAAAATCATCTTTGTCTCTTCTTGTCTTCCAAATAAAATAAACAAATATTTTTTGCTTTAGAGACCCCACTTTTGAAATTTATTATCTTTTCTTCACTTTTAAAATAAAATATTTGCAACTGCAGTACACCTTTTCACATGGCATTTCCATCATACCAAGAAAATCCAACCAGATCCTATTCTAATAAATCTATATGTGCATCTAAGTCACAATTAATAACTATCCTCTCTTCCTCAATTATGTGGTCATTAGTTTATCCACCAATTCCTAGTTTTCAAGCTATTTTCTCCCCAACTTCAGTAGCAAAATATCAGTTATATTTAGAATTTCCTTGGTTATAACTAACTTACTAGCAATCATCCTACTACCAATCATATTTACTTCAACAAATTATTTTCACAATAAGTTCCTCATACAATACACACTCCACTCACTATTAACTTTCTACAATACAATTAATTATAATCTTCCACAATGATGTCTCAATTTCTAGCAAATAGAGAAGATTACATCTTATTTAATCATTAACATCAATTTTCTTGTTTTCACATTTAATGACCCAAATATAATCTTATTTATAGCATTAGTAAATTCTTTCTCACATTTCACCACAATTAAGGTATAGTGTCCCCTTGTAGTGAGATCATGGTTATTTTATGTTTAATTATCATCATTCAAGCTAATTTGCCATGTCACTAACAAGCAATGCTCTAATGCATCACTTGACCCTTCTATCTACACTTAGGGTGTGTTTGGGGCGGCAGTGCGGCGGCGGCACTTCACCGCAGTTTTCCTTTTTGACAAAACTGCATTTTTCCAAAATTCTCAAAAAGCTGCAGCTAAAAGTTAAGTTTTCCCACCAGACCTGACTACCTGTGATGACTGCAAGAAATCTGACTTTTTCAAAAGGATTTTTTTTTTTGTAATAACCACCGGAGCTTTTTAAATAGGAGTTTCATCTCCAGCAGCTTTACAGCCGCTTCTTCAAAAGGTTGTAGCTGCTCCAAACAGACTCTTAATAAAAAATTTTTATGTAGCATTTCTAGGTATTAGAAAATTAAAAACTTAAGGATAATAATGAGAGAAAGAAAGGAGAGAAAAAACTAGGAAAAAAGGGACACATAGAATGAGAAAATTAAATAATCCTAAATGATAATAAACCCAAGTGCAAATTAATCGACACTAAAGCTATAATTCATTGCAACTCATTAAAATTAACAATATAATATTTTTTAATTATTGATTAATTGGACAAATCAAATTTTAATTAATGAAACTTCTCTGACCAATGACGAATGAATCCCAAATTTCAGATACCACTGTCGTTGATGGCTAATTAGCTTAACTTAATATTACAATCAATCATTTACTTGGGCTAACTAAATACTAGTTTATAAATTAATATCAAATTAAATATAGCCATCAATAATTAGCATTAAAATCACATTTATATTAAGCAATAATGATTGATTAATCACTCACAATTTATTCCTAGTAATTTTAAATAGTCCAAATTCAATTAAATAATTTAATATTTAATAATAAATTAATACAAAAAAGCTTAAAAAGCATAACTAAATGCTAAATTATTCAATTAAATCTCAATTATACTCTAATTATCTTTAATATTTGCAAATTAACTTGGTTGATGAATCAAATCATCCTATAAAACTAATCCAAATTTCTTCAATTCATCAATCTCATACATCCAAATAAATAATTTGCAGGATTTAATGTTAACTACAAAATTTGAATAAAAGCTGACAAGATTAAATAAATTTAAAATTTACCAAATCTGGATTTACATGATTTACTAAATAGGGGTTTACTAAATCCTATGTAAAGCAAAACATCACCTTAATTCAAATTTACTTGATTAGATCTTGGCTTTAAACTACAATGACTTTGATTAATTTCAGTGGTTTGGGATTGATTTAGACTGAAAACAATCTTAAACCAATTAAAATTTTTAGTTTCTCGAAGTTCCGGTTGTTTAGGGTGCAGATCACGGGCATCGTTGAAATTAGAGAAGAATGTCACGAATTTCACCCAAAAATTAAAGATTTTAATTAAGAATCCAGTGAAAATTTTTATTAGCAGACAAAGTTCAGCTAAAATTCCATTATTATTCCCTCACCAACATTCATTTGTGCTATAAATTGCATCCCAATTAAATAATCACCTTTATATTATATCATAAACATATTTTTGGAATATTCATCAATTAAAGTGACTGGAATCAAACCCAGTTAATCAAGAAAGCAACGAAACTGTGAAGGGAAGAAATGAAGATTTAAAACCTTGCACCGGATGATACAATTTGGAACTAAAACACCAGCAGACATAGAATTTCCATTCTTTGCAAATTCAATTAAAGAAAACCCACTGCAAAGAAATTAGATAGTGAACAATCCATCCATACCAGAACTGCCATGATCAGAAGCCAGTAACAGCAATAGCCGAATGAATATGACTGAAAGAAAACAAGAACCATAATTTCCAATAAGACAAGCAGATGGACCGTAACGAGGGGCACCGTTTGAATTGTTCGACCAAAACAATTTAACTAGCAAGTCCAAACCATATAAAGTAATACTAGAACAGAAATGTTCAATAATCTCTTCCACATCAATTAATTCCAAAATCTCACAAGCTATTATAATTCCTGCGTGGAGCAAGCCAAGAGTAGCATTACTCACCTTGCTTCTGGTAAACGAAGGTCAGAGAGCACTTGCCACAGTAATGCCGATCGAAGTGGTTCGCCATGAATATTCCCGCTCCACACTCAGCGCTGGGACACTCCTTGCGCAGACGCGACACTTTCCCAGAGTCACCAACTTTGTAAAACTGCAGTACGGCAAGCTTAACCTTCTTCTTCTTGTGCTTGATCTTCTTGGGCTTGGTGTATGTCTTCTTCTTGCGCTTTTTAGCGCCCCCGCGGAGACGGAGAACGAGGTGAAGCGTCGATTCCTTCTGAATATTGTAATCGGCGAGGGTACGGCCGTCCTCAAGCTGCTTCCCAGCAAAGATTAAGCGCTGCTGATCTGGTGGAATGCCCTCCTTGTCCTGAATCTTCGCTTTAACGTTGTCGATCGTGTCCGAGGACTCCACCTCGAGGGTGATTGTCTTCCCCGTTAGGGTTTTGACGAAGATTTGCATCTTTCAGGCGTAGGTCTAGAATTAGCCGGCGTCCGGCGATTGCTCTACGGTCGGTTTCAAGCTTCTAGCTGGTAGCGGCTAGGGTTTCCAACCGGTGTGCATATAGGGCTAAAGGGTAGGGTTTATATAACCGTAATATCTACAACAAAAAAGCATTGTTTCTTCAAATTTTATGTTGCAATAATTTTTGGAGCGCTTACATGCATGCCAGCCAATTCAGATATATGTAAATATGTAGCACCTACACTTTAATTTTTATATTTATATCAATCTTTTATATCACATAAAAAATATCACTATTTTAATGACACCAGAGGGAGATGCTCCTATCACGGGACAAAAATCCTAAGGGATGTGCGATCGAGGATCTTCTAGTTCAAACAAAGCATGGGCTGAGTGGTAATTTGAGAGCTTGGGGTTTTTGTTCATTGGATGGAAATCACTTCTTTTCAACCTGTTATATATTTGAAAAGGAAATCAATATTTGGCAGAAGCCCAAATATCGATTTTACATGCGCTAGGTAGGCCCCATGATGAGAGTCTGCGTCATGTGCCTAAATATTTTTTGTCGCCACCCATGATGAGAGTCTGCATCATGTGCCTAAATATTTTTTGTCGCCATTGAAAAGCAGTCCCTTTACTTTTTTTTCTCGCAACCATTACTTCCTTGCCTCCTCCTTTCCCTTCTATTTACCTTCCCACCCTCAACGTCCTCCACTTAAGAGTCTTGTTTATGGTTTTGTGATTACTAGTGAAATGGGTACATCCAAAGGATATGGTTATCTCATGTAGGAACTTCTCAATGCTTCAAAGCCTATGCCAAGTTGTGAGGGAAAAGAGTAAATCACTCACATCCCAGACGAGCAGCGGCTAATCAGCAAACATAGCTTGTGAGATAATTGAGTCATCAAGTAGGATCATCTTACCGCTTTGAGGCCATAATGGGCCATAAGGGTAAAGAGTGAATCATCATATCTCAAAAGAGCATTGGCTGGTCATTAAATGGGGCCACTAGATGACATCGAAGAAGAATCAAAGTATGATTGGGTGCAAAGAGGTTTACCCATAAAAGGTAAGAAGTCCTAAAAGAGTATAGATAGCTCGGTCGGGACTCCATGGATTTGTCCTCCCAAGCTATTAAGACCCTAATTATATCTGGTCGTGAAGAAAGTCAACCGAACCTAACATGAGATTCCATGTCAGCAATCCATGTGTCACATCGTCCAGGGGAATCTCGGTAGCTCTAAGGTCAAAGGAAAAAAAACCTTTAAAGCCCTATGCCACTATAAAGGTGAATTCACATGAATGGGACTTACACACACTAATCAAGCAACAAAAATGCCTCTAGAAAGAAGAGAGAAGAGGGGTCCAACTAGAAAGCCAAACCCACCACACAAAGGGCTTACACCTCGCATGGGTCAGGGAGCCTCTAACATCTTAGGTGTGCTAGACATCCATCTAAGTAAAAAGTAGTTAATGTTTGGTCAGTCGGTTGGAGAGGCACGAGCACCTCTTCTCGAGACATGCAAAAAGGATGCAATTGACAAAAGTGGTCTTTGAATGTAAAGGCCCTATTAATATGATTGGGTTTAAGCCCATGCATGCGGATTCGTTTTAATATTGCCTCGAAAGCCATGCAAAAAGATAAGTTTTGATTTTGAAAATAACTTCCATTTTAATCCTAAAATTTGATAAATCATAATCTTCTTTTATTAGGATTTTTGTAGAATAATATATTTTAAGTCCTAAAGAGCCTATATTACATATGTGCAAAGCACCTCTGACAAACCACAATCAAATAAAATAAAATTTACAGCACACTGCATAAAATAAAGAAAGCCACATGAATAGATAAATAGACAGGTCAAATGTCGCTGAGTCTACAACATATCCCAAAAAGCAAGAAAAGCGGTCAGGTTCCGCATATACATACTTGGTCATAATTCTATTCAATAACATAGATTCACAATTAAGGTACGAAATACTGGTATATGTTCATGGTCCTTGTCATGTGGTTCCATACATCATGTTCTTTAAAACTCGTGCCCGTATCTTATTTTTGACACATACATAAAAAAGTCTAAAATAAGGATTGAACCTACAACAAAGACGGGTTAGCACATGTTATTTGCATGCAACTCCATGAACGATGTCCAACGAAGGAGAGCTTAGCTGCACCTACAGAAAATGCGTTAACTTAAATTATTACGGCTCTTACCTTTAAGACATTGCTCTCTTCATAGAAATGCTCTAATATGCTAATGTGCAAGCCCTAAACTCGTCAAACACACGAAAGGCGCACATAAAATTTCTGGCTAGGCACAAACCAACAACAATATCTAGACATGTGAAAACCCAAGCTACAATCTGCCCTATTCTAGCAAACATCTAAAATAAGGTTGTCATAGCACATTCTTCTAAGTGTGCGCAGAAGTGTGTGGCTAAAACTAGTGTATGACTTTGTGACGGGACCGTCATCCCAAGTACCATCATGAGGATCCAATAATTCCAATACGTGCCTCTATAATGCGGGCTTTATACACTTAAAAGCCTTTAAAAGATCGACATTACATATGATCTAGAATATAAATGCACCAGTTTTAAAAAAAAGTTTAAAGCATGATGCATAATATTATAAGTTTAAATCCACTATACTATTAAGTCATCATCATCTCAATCCACTAAACATAGTCAAGTCGTGATTCTCATAGAGCCCATGCCGCTATAACATCTAATGCAAACTTATCAACAAACAATCACCTTAAATGTAAGCAATTCTTATACTAATTAACTCATCAATTACACACTCCAAGCCACACCTGCTACTCAACCTTTGCCAAATAAATTCATTGTCATTAGACTGTGCCTGCCAAATTCCAAGCATTACAACCAAAAGCCACTTAGGTCCTTGTCCCACCTTCCCCAAATCAAGTTTTTTTTCAATTGTAAATCAATGTTTAAAATCAAATACAATAAAATGGTTATGTAGCTCGAACTACACCAGCATGGTAGCTCAAACAACATCATGGCTTGGACTAAAAATAATCCTTCAATTTTATTACTAAGATAACATCCATGCATCTATGTCCATCGAACTATTGCTCTAGCTCACAATTCACGTAAATACTTTACCTCAATGTCTACAACCCCTTCCCCTATGGTTATCTCATTAAAATGGTTCACATAACCCAACCATTGAGTTTCACTAAAACTCCAACTATGTTTTACTCCTCAATAAATCTTTTTAAGGGCTCAAACACGCACTCAAATAAAGTTTTGTTACCATCACCAGATGCCAACAGGTATTTAGCTTCCTCCTCAGCTTAATAGACCCCTCCATTTTCTATCTTCATAGAAATACCATTCAATTCTAAATCATAATTTATGTTGACGAAATACTACTAACGGAAAATGATCTCGTACATCTCCCTACAATCCTCAGCCAACCGCAAAAGCAAATCAAAATAAAAAATACTGGCACCATTTCCCATTTCCACAACTTTACTACTCAACAAACTACATATGGCCTCCACCTAAACCTATCATCCTACATTGAAGATATTTTAACTACATCTAACATGACAAACTCCAACATTCTCAAACCAACTTGATATCATATTTGTTATCAATAATGTCCGCCATGCCGTGAATCAGCCCTCAACATGATTTCCGAAAATTCATAAGTCTACTCTGATACATTCAAGGGACTAAGAATCTTTGAAAGGCCATATTCAGACACAAGTTTCAACTCTATATTTATGTTGACTCAAACTAGGCTAGAGATCCAGTCGATCACAAATCTACCTCTGGATATTGCACATTCCTAGGTAACACTCTCTTCTTTTGATTGGTTAAAAAATAACCCAGAGTTGCTCACTCCTCTACAGAAGTAGAGCATCAAGCACTTACAATGCAGAATTCGACATAATTTAGCTATGGTGTCTATTACAGGGCTTACAAACACAAACCTCTTGTCATTCCACTCTACCACGACAACACATCCGCCGCTAACCTCACCAACAGTCCAATCTTCCACAGTAGAACTAAACATACTAAAATATGTTATCACTGCATTGGAGAATGTATCAAGAACAAACATATTACAGTCACATTACAACAAGTGATCAAGTGGTGAATCTCTTTACAAAACCCCTACCTAATGCTCAATTCAAATACATTGGGTCCAAGCTAACACTCTTTATGGAAAATATTATCTTAACAAAGGGGGTTGTTAATAGCTCACAACAAATATTACAATACTAACAGGCCACACTTGCTCCACTTTTAGTACATATTACAATGTGGTCCTCCAAGTATTACAGAATGTATCACAACCACATAGTCTTCCATTTATAAATGTCAGCTCAATCTCTATCAATACAAATGTTCAATGCATTAAGGAACAATTAATGTGACAATGCATACATGATCATTCTATGCACCCTATACATTCTCTCTATCTCTACATAAGTAGAAGTTTAGAATTCTATCGCTTCAAGGGTATGTGAGTATGAAAAGATTTTTCTATCTTTTTTTTTAATGATATGGTAGAAAAGTTTATTCAAATGATAATTTTGCAATTATAAGTAGGGCTATCTATAAAAAATGACTCATTGCTCAATGTTATTGTGTTTGGCTTGATAGATAACGTGAATTAGACTAATTTTTATAAGCAAATATATTTAATGAGTAGCAAAAGAAGATGCTTGCTCAATTATATTAAGCTTCATAGTTGCTTGAATATGTTTATATATAAATAAAAAATATGCATATTATATTCTTGTGTGTTGTCGGCACTATTTTTGGTGTGGAGTTTGTCCGTAAGAAGCTGTCGGTCATCGGAATTGAAATCCCGTTACCCGCTTCGGAAGGAC
>NW_018165082.1:174144-185832 GCF_001263595.1 Phalaenopsis equestris
GTACCTTTTCTAATTTTCTAAGACTAGTCAATAGGAAAGTCCTATGGCTAGACCTAGGCTACTAAAGAAGTTTCTAGACCTCAACCAAAAGTGAGGTCAACATGTGTAAATATACTTATGTGTTTAATACACATGTTCTCAAACAATTTACATTCAGCTCTATAAGATAATGTGCTAAATGTAAACAAAAACTTTGGATCATTAGCCAACCTAAGAAACCAAGCCAAATAATATATACTTTAGCTAGCTCAAATTTGACTCATTTCATTACAGCCCTATTATTTAATATGTTTATGATACTTTGTATATAATGTATTGGAATATAATATAAAAATTATTAGAAAACCTTTATTAATCTACAAGCATATAAACAAATTAGTCCAGTAAAATGTTTGTTGATATATAAGGCTTGCCTGCATGATTCGTACTCATGTTAAATAATTAAACAATGATTATTATAACCTTTAGATTCCTAGCAACTACAACTAAAAAGTTTGTTGATAGTTTTATTTTAAAAGGGCGACTTATAATAATGGTTGTATACAACAAAAATGTCAGCACGAATCTCAAAGGGATCAAGCGGCTAGTTAAAGTTTCTAGCCAAAGAGCGGGATGTGCACTGGACAAGCGATCGATCGACTACACAGCAAAATTGACCGACAAATCTATCGACCAATGGACTTCTCACTGAAGTTGATTGGATGCCTTTGATCTATCGACCTGTCCTTTCAGTGGAAGCGATCTTATATACAGTTGACCGCTAAGACAAATCAAAGCCTAAGTATCTGACGGTCGATAAATATTATATTTTTTAATATTATAATGTACTTTTCACTCGACAGACATGCCCATTCAATCATTTGGGCAGTTATTATAAAGGTTTCCTCTCTATTCTATAATTGTGCAGACTCTTATTAGTAGAAGTTTGGGACATAAATGAAAGGCAAAACATTTTTCTTTCTCTACTCAATCTTTCTCTCTCTTTTCTGCTCTCAGCTCTAACTCTCAGGGTGTGTACACTGAAAGACATTTTAGTATCTAAAATCCTTTAAGGTGGTGCGGTGCGTGTGGACATGTCACAAACGAGAAGCAGAGCACACTATGAATGAGAATCCTAACAAAGAGACGCAACACTGATGGAGTTCATAAGGGTGTCAGTGCATCGAAAGATTTAGCATCAAGTCCAGGAGTTACGGGAGCAAATGATAGGCCAAATTGATGTCCTCTAAGAAGTAATAACTTAGAGGAATGATCAACTACTGCTTTTGGAGGTGAGGTCTCAAAGAGTTCACCTTCAAATGGTACCCCCTTGAGAATCTACCAACGCCCAATGATAGAATGAGCAATTGAGCAACTGAAGGCCAAGGATATTACTAATTTATTGACAGTATTGGGTATACACAGAGGGTTAGGCATTAAGTAGAGTGAGTTGAGGCACTTATTCAGCCACTCCCAAATAGTGCATTCACTCGACAAATCATGGAGGTAGTACCCCTGACAAAGTTAAAGATTCCTCATTTGGATCCTTATAAGTGGAAGAATGATCCAACCGATCATGTGACTTCTTTTGAATCAACAGTCAGAGTGTTACAGATCAGCGACACGATGAAGTGTCAATTTTTTTTAACAATACCCAAGGATTCAGCTCTTTGGTGGTTTCTTAGTATGCATCTTGGTGTTATTCCAACCTTCTCTGAGTTTAATAAACTCTTTGTGGCGCACTTTGCTAAAGTGCAAAAAACAAGAAAGAAGTCACAGGATCTACTTCAAATAAAGTAAGGAGAGAGAGAAGGCCCAAGGGCTTATATCACTTGATTACGGAATGTGACGTTGGAAGTGAAAGATTTGCAACCTTTTATTGCCCATACTACTTTGGCACAAGGAGTTACAAACGTGTGATTCAAGTATGACTTAAACTTGCTCGTACTAAAGTCATTTGCTGAGCTTTTAGAAATGGACAACAACTATATTACTGCTGAGGAGGCTTTTATAGACCCCTCTAATGCCAAAACAAAATCATTTGACCATCAAGCAAAGAACATGAAGGCACATATCAAAGGACATATGTCAAAGAAAACCAACTCTTCGTCGGTTGACTGTGCTGTAACAACAATCAGTGGCCTCGGGATAACCGAGGCAAGGACAAGGGAACCAGGGTCAAAATTGATACTCTAACTAGTGACTATCTTAATATTACTAGCAACCAAACGTGTGTCAAGAGACGTAGGGCTCGACTCCACTGAACTTTTTGATGACCAAGTCAGTCGAATCCATTCAAAATAAGCAATGCTTCAAGAAAGCCCTTCAAAGAAAATCAGACCTACCCTCTGTAATATGCATAAATATTGTGATTACCATCATGATCACGGGCATGACATAGAAGAGTGTCGTCACCGCTAGAACTTGGTGGAAGAATATCAAGGAAGGGAAGCTCAAAGAGCTTGTTGCAGTCAAAGAACATTCCTAGTGATAGACAGGACCTAGCTTAGGCGCCATCGAATGGACCTATCCAGGTGCATGAAGTTCTCATTGCTGGAATTATTCTGTATATTTTCTACAAAGGTGAGTATTCTCGTCGGTCCAACCAGAATAGGCATCGATCAAGAAAGGTATGTTTCATTGCCTCTAATAAGAGTAACCATCCCCCATTATTTTCACAGATGCAAATCTTCCACCAAAAGGAAACCCTTATAATGACACGATTTTTTGTTACTACATTAATCAACAACTATCAGGTGGGTTGTATCTTGGTTGACACTGGAAGTTCTATGAACAACCTTTTCAAAATGGTGTATGATATGATTGGGCTCAAAACTGGCCGGTTTGCAGCACCTGCTGGTTCATTGTTTGGTTTTTCTGGTAAGAGAAAAGAGGCCTTGAGCTTTGTAGCTTTGGGCATCTAGTGGGGTGAGCAAGAGAAAAAAATTACCAACACGAAGGACTTATTGGCTGTGGAGTTTTCTAAGAGGAAGAAAACCTAAGAGAAAGAAAATCTAATTGACCTGCGAAAATATAAAGGGACTTTTCTGAGAGAAAGAAAACCTTCATAAAAGTGAAGTTTCCCTCACACACACATCCTTTGTGATATCTAGGGAACAATAAATAAAGTATATTCTCAAGATTGAGGTGGCTTCAACCCATTCATCAAGAGATGAAGCTGCCAAATAATCACAAGGTTGTTAATTTCTTGGTCGATACGGTTAAAGTTTTAGGGTTTATAGGGGATGCTCAAGGATTCGTGAAGAAAAAAATCAATGGAAAAGCTCTTTAACCTAGTGGCTTTCTCTACCACACAACCTAGGTCCTTAAATCTCTATCATTCGCACCTAAAGGACTCTAGGAATAAAAGAATGCAAGATTTTTAGATATTTAACCTACGTTAAGGTTGATGATGATGGATTCTCTGTGCTTGATCCTTGCTCCTTCCACGTGCCGACGAAGCTAGCTTCCTCCTTCCACAAAGTAAAGGTCGAAGCTTTCCTCTTTGAAATGAAATGTCAAGCTTTTCCTTCCAAGAAGCTTCTTCAACAAAATCTCGTACACTCTCCTCAACAAATTAATGGAGAAAATAGAAAGATAGGAGGAGGATGAAGAAAAATCATGAAAGAAATGTTGAAGAATAAAAAGAAGGGAAGAATATGAAGACCTCTCTTGCCTTACTCTGGTACTCTCCACCAAGATCTTCTCTACTCCAACAGCTTTTCCCCAACCTCTCCCAGCAAATGAGACCACTCACTCAATTCAAAATGATGGCTAGATCAAAGGAGAATGGAGGAAAATGCATTTCCATAAGTCTAGGCTCTTTGACCCATGCTTAGCCCAAAATGGCCTCTTCATGAGGCATGTGATTGGTCCATAATTATAAGAGAAGGTTAAGCACTTTTGTAAAACTTTTTCTCCCTTTCCCCAAGCTCAAATTTGGCTTCTAGTGGGTCACTTTGGTTAAAAGAACCAAATAATTGGAGCCTACTGGGCATGGCACATAGGCGTCAGAGCCTGGGCACCTAGTTTCTGCCTGCTCGGTTTCAAGACCTTTGTGCCGATTTTGGGCACCTAGGCGCCCGGACTGGCACCTAGGCACTGGGTTATGGAACCTAAGCACCTAAAAATGGTACCTAATTTTCAGACACTCAATTTTGGACCCGTGGGGGCTATTATGGGTGCCTAAGCGCCAAGGAATGGAGCCTAGGCGCCAGTCTAGCCCGAAAACCTACAAAAATTTTCAACAAAGAGTTTTAACAATCCTTAAACTATGAGAGACTAAATATGACTAAAATATGGTCCCATAGCTCCAATGATAATCATTTATATGGGTTTTTACATCCAAAACTTCAACACCAACAGGCACGCCAGATCACTACATGGTGTGTGAAGCCTAATCTTCCTGAAAATGTGTGTGGGAGGTTCTGTGACTGCCCTTGACCATGAGGGCTTCCAATAGATGAAGCATAGACTTTGAACACTAAAATGGACATTAGATGTGCCCCATGTCAGAATTATCATCACACAACAGTGAGCTCACTCGGGTAGGGTTGATCGGTACAAATCCTGGATTTGTGCTCAAGGCACATACTAGGAGATCCGAACGGATGGCTTGGATTACGAGAGACTGTAAATAAATAAAAATTAGTCTAGTATCTATCAAGAGGATACCCCACACGTATGACATCAAAAATGGTGCCAACACTTCGACAGAAACTGATCAAAACCCATTCATGATGATTTATGGGATTGAGGCAATGTTGTCGATCGAATATAACCATCACAGCATCCTCATTCACAGAGGAGAATTCAACTGAATGGTAGGAGGTTAACATTGAGGGAGTAATGCTAGCTCTCGATCTCACAGAAGAAAATCAAACTAACTATGCTCTTTGACGGGAAGAAGCAAAGAGATGAACCGAACCGCTCTGTACTTCAACAAGCACGTCCGGGAGACTTCTTCATTCCATAAGAGTTAGTTTGAAGAAAGCCGATGCAGTAGCCCGTGGACAGGCAATTGACAAACTAGATCAAACTTGAAGTGGCCCATATATAATAAGCCAACGAATTTCTCTGGGAGCTTATAAATTGAAGAGTTATGCTGGGAAAGAACTCCCTCGGACATGGAGTGGAGATGATTTAAAGAAATTTCTTTCTTAGATAATTTCTAAAAATTTTCTTATGTATATGTTAAAAGGAGTGTCGTTACCAACAGCTTGTAAACTATTATTTAATCTATATAATGTAACCTGAACTTGACTGACTTTTTTGATAATAAACTTAGGTCCCTCTGACACTCAGGGAACTTAACCCGATCAAATAAATGCATGAAGTTGGAAACAGTCAATTTCAACACTCAGGGAACTTAAATTGTTTGATTGATGGTCCACCTTAGTTATTATCACAATAATGTAAATCCTGATAATGACACCAAAAATCTTGATATGCTCCCTAGCAACATGATTGAATTCTTAAAATTAGTTTTGTTGCGCACAGAGATTTCTCACTCAAGCATACATATCGTTTCAACATAAATCCTCTTTACCCTCTTCTGAGTGTATAAGGAGGTTTAGTTAAAGTGACCTAATTCTTTATGTCCCACTTTGAATCCAATGAAGCTTATCTCCCTACTTATTTGACTCTCCCTATAATGTACTTTGATTCATTCTCTATAATTCAACTTGATTTTCTTAGTTGTTCATGTTGTAGCTTTTCTGAGTCCTTACGGGTTCACTACATTTTAATAGATCAATTGGCCATATTAAAAAGTAAACTAAGTGCAGAAGGAAATGATCACAATTATATAGAATAAAAACTATTTCATGCATGTTATCCACATTCCTACACATCTACTACACCACAAGGAAAAGCAAGTAAATTTACTTAGAGAACATGGATAAAGCAACACTATAATGAATTGAAACAAAGAGGTTCAACATACAAATGTGTTTCAAAGAAACTACAAATTCAAATCAGAAATTTACTTTTCTCCCTGCCTCGAGATTGCTCCACCCAAACCCTTGCTCTTCTCTTGCAACTCTTTATATAGCAGCACTTACAAAACAACACAACTCACACCCCTAAACTTGCTTAGAACAAGCCTAGGACACTTACAAACACAGAAGGAAAATCCCTCCAAAACCCTCTCTAAACCTAGAACGTACACCTTTTCTTTCCCCCTTCTACTCCTTTTTCACAAATTGTTCATCTCCTACTAATATCCTCTTCAAACTTCTCTTAAAACTGCCACGAACACACTCTAAACTACTCTAAACCATCTCAAAACCATCCATACTTAGGCCTTGTCTCCTAGGCGCCACTCTATTCCAACGTCATGGCCTTGGCCTTCAGAACTGAGGCCTTGACGCCACCTCTCAGGTTGTTTTTTACTTGATTGATGCCTAGGTGCCACATTGATTTGTCATCATGGTCTTGGCCTTCAGGATTGAGGCCTTGGCACCTAGTGGTTAGCGCCCTGGGGCTAATTTCTCGGGTTCCAGGCTTGGTTGGTGCCTAGGCGCCCAGTACTTATCGTCATGACCCCAGGCTTCACACACTGCTTTTTCTTTAATTTTTTTCCTTTTTGTTCCATGTTTCTTCCACTTTATTTAACTCATAATATATGTTATGTCTGCAAGAAAAACATACAAATATTTTTCTTTAAAGTGTAATTCCATTCAAAAAGATGTGCAAAATATAAAAAAATTCATATAATCTTTTCACGCATCAATTGATAAGGTATGTATAAAAATCGATCAATTGTAATGATGATAGATCGATCAGTTATTCATACTATCTTTGAGTCACGAACCCATCTCTTTAAGCTCATTAAGATGGGGTTTTTGGATATCATTCCAGAAATAATTCCTGGTGGTTACCCTCATTGGTAACGACGAGATACGTGCCTAGTGTATGGAGTAAAGCCAACTGGGATGAAGATCCTAGATCGAACAAGATAAGGTTAGCCTTAATGACTTATGAAGAATAGCTGATCAAATTACTAAACAACCAATCATCTTTAAAATTTGACAATCGATTAATGTAAAGCCATTTGATTGATGAAAAAAGAAATTTAATAATCGATCGATGTAAAGTGGCTCCATCTTAGTTTCGGATTTAGCTTTGGAAGCGAGTCAATATTTGCTAACAACAAGATTCTTTGTGCATTTGAAAGATCAGCCTACATGCCTCTCTAAGAGGTGATGATCCGATCAAACGATCAGGATGGAGGATAGATAATTTCCACCGGTCAATGAACAGCAACAAACTCACTTCTAAGGTGAGCATACAATCGAAAGCTACACGAATATCGCTAGAAATTCAAAACAAATATGATGAAATATAAAATCAAATGTAAGATTTATATATATATATATATATATATAGACGCATACTCAGATCAGTTGGTCGCTATATATATATAAGTAATTACAAATTTGTGTACAAGTTTTCTTTTGAAAAGCTACTTAAAAATAAAATACAAAAAGTTCTCAAGTCCAGTGAATTTCTGCGAGTCTTCAATCGATCTTCATTGTAGGAGCTTTCATCAGTTTCATCATCTTTCAAAGAGTCTTTTTGCTTGTATGAAATAAGAGTTCTAAACTTGTCTGAATTTTAGAACTTGCGACAAAGCCATGGTGCATGAATCCTTTGGTAGCATAATCCATGCCATGAAGAAACTGCTTTGCAAGTTCAGTCATATGTTCTTTGTTAGAAACTAACAAGACATCAACTACTTTCAACTCTTCATTTTCTTTCATTAAAGCCTCTAGTATTTTGATCAACTCTTCCCTCTCAACGTTGAAACCATCGAGTTTAACTCTGAGGAGATCTCTATCATCTTGAGCTATTTTGTGATCAGTTTCCAGCAGAGCGACTTTATTGTGGAGATTGACCAAAGAAGTTGGCTTCATTTGAAGCCAAACCTTGGAGATGAGCAGCTTGTGTCACCATCAAATGAAATTGGGTCGAGTTTTATAGGATTTCCTGCAATTGAGTCTCTTCAAGGCTTGGTCGTATTTGTTCGACCACATCAATTCCAGTAGAACTAGTGAAATTTGCTCAATCTCGGCAAATTTAGCAAACCAGTCCCTTGAAGTGTCAATCAAGTTAAATCAAATTTCGATGCCGACCCATAATCTCCCCTCTCCCCCTTCACCAAAAGCCACTTGAAGGACTATGTATTTCTCTTCAGTGAAAGGGAGAAGAACAACCAAATCTTCTATCAGCTCCATCCCTTGCCAACAGGTCATTTTCTCCCTCAAGAGGCGACAAAGGACCATAGCCGAAAGATAGATCTGCCTCCTGTTCAGAATCAGATCCAAACAAGGAAATGTGATCGGGGGCGACTGACTCCATTCCTCTCTGACATGCTATGAAAGATGGAGCGGCTGCATGTGAGTCTATCGAAAGAGGGGTGGTTGCAGATAGATTAGAAGCGATTCGATCGGTTGACTGACTTTTGGCAATGAGGTAATTGGCGCCCGGCTCCTTCAGAAGCTTATTCATCAAAGACGCCAGACTTTAGAAAAGATGTAGATTTCTTACCTTCACCTTTTCCTGCATCCAACGAATGAGATCAAGAGATAATTGTAACTTCACCAATTATAGTATTTTGAACTACAATTGAAGTATTAGACCAAGAAGTAACAAATTTAGCACTATCGGTGTTGGCCACCACAACATCGACACCATTAGAGAACTAACCTTGTATGAGGTTACCTTTCGACAGTGGGAATTCCATTTTTTTTTTTTTTTACTTTTCGGCCAACTTATCATAGACCGCTCACTTGGGCATCTTCTACAGCATCAGAAGTAAGCTACAAGTCTCTAGTCATCTTGCCCTTTAACATGCGGTTGATAGTCCCCTCGGCAGTATATTGAGGAGCCAAAACTTGGAGTCGGATGAGCATTGCTCCGACAACGTGCAACTACTTCGGTAAGTCTTGATCTTGTCTGCTGAAGTATCCCACCTACTTAGTAAGAATCCCCCTATCACCGATGCAGGTACCAATCACAAACTGCTTCATACAAACTTTCACTTTGTTCCCAACTCCAAGAGTTGGAGCTTCTTCCTAGTGGAGAACATGGCAAACCTGTCCTTGTTGACTTTAAAGGATAAAAAATGATTAAATGGTTCACTCGACCATGGTATTTCCTCGCGACGGCAGAAGATCACAAAGGTCAGGGGCAGCGATCGAGTTCAGAAGGACTTGTGCGGGGATGACTCCATAACGGTCGAAGATGCTCCATAATTCAGTGGAAAGAGGCAACAACAACCTATATTTGAACTGATCTCTATAGAAAATTAGGTATGAGTTAAAGTTACATGTCGGTCGATCAAATTCTCAACCTTTTTGTAGAATAATTATTTGGCCAAAAACATAGGACTTTTGCAGTTCCTTCACATCCGTCGTTGTCAGGATGGACACGTCGATAACGGGATAGATCTCAAAGAGTGTTAGAGAATACTTTGGATTCATTTGAAAGATTGCAAGCACCGAGAGATTTGTAAAATGAAATCCGAGAAGAAGCATAGAAATGTAAAAAGTAAAATGAAGGTCTAGTGTCATATTTATAGGGGGGCGAGGAATCGAAATGCCTTGAAAAATTAAGTGTCACACCAAACATTATTCACATTAAATAAAGTATTATTTTATTACATATGGAATGATTACAATTTTTTTATGGAAAAACTTAATAAAAGGGTCTCGTGCCCTTCAGCGAAAGCAAACACTTATTGAAGCATCCACCACAAGGCCAACTCTTTGCTATCCGAATATGATCCATTCGGGCGACATCTTGTTGGAATTTATTCAAAATGTCGACTCTCGAATGGGCCCAAAATTAGCTTGTACGTCGATCAATTCACTATGAACCACAACAATCTATTCATCCAACCTCACAGATCAAGCCAGTAGCAAGCTCTCCAGTTGTTTTCGTTGAAGGCCTGACCATTTCCATCATTCGGTGCTCCATTGAATCAGAGGACAACTATTAGCTCTACAAATGTTCCTATTAGGAGCAACTAAATGGGTCTATCGATCAATATAAACCCACGTCGATCGATTGAAGAGGTACAACTGTAAGATCTTGCAGTTCAACCGCAAAAGTTGGAGTTAAATGAACAAAATTATTTTTTGGATGACCCACCAACATCACAATTCATCGGTGGCATTAAGAATAATGTTAAGGAGTTATTAAAGGTTGTCAAAGTCAGAAAAAATTTGTGTACCTAAAAGTCTGTTTAATTCTTAAAGGGTAACAAAAATTCATTGGTTCGTTGTGTCGGGATGTCGATGTTCCTATTCTGCAGTGGGTGCAGAAAAGAATCGACGATAGCCTTTTCCTTCGACCTCCTGTGTCCACCCTCACTCATTCGACAAGTGGAACGACTTGCGGATTTTGCTCAACAATCACGCCAATGTCTGAACAAGAAGTCAAGACACCCTGGCGTGCATCCATCTTTAGTGATTTCTTCGGTGTCTGACTGTCAGGATCTTCCGAAGAAGCGACTTGGTCGACCAACTTAGGTTCCGGCATCGATCTCTTCTTTTTCTTTACAACCATCCTTTTCTTCTTTTCAACTGTTGTAGAAGAGGAAAACTCAAACCCCTTCTAAGTTAAAAGGCGAATGTCGAAGTTCTTCTTACTCGAACCATCCATGATGCACTCGAGGAACCCAAGAGACGTTGATTAAATGAATAAAGCACAAATTTTCATGCCCTATTTATAGGGTTCACTAGGCACGAAATATAGAGGAGAATTAATTATTAAATCAATTCTTCATTTATTGTGTTAGTTATTACGTAATAATTTTTTTGTCCTGATCGTAGTTGTCGCTATCAATTAGTAGAAAAATTGAGGAAGTAATATGTATACAATAAAAATATCAGCACGAAACTCAAAGGGAACAAGCAACTAGGAATGGAGTCTCAGACGATCGAAGTTCCGAGCCAAAGAGCAGGATGTCGATGACCAAGCGATTAATTGTCTACACAACGAAATCGACTGACCGACTTATCGACCGACTAACATCTCATGAAAATCAATTGGATGTCTTCGATCCATCAACCTGTCCTTTCGATGGAAGCGATCTTACATGTGGTTGATCAATATGACAGTTCGAAACCGAAGCATTCGACGATCGATAAACATTATACATCTTTTGGATTATAATGTACTTTTCACTCGGCAGACACGCTGATTCAATCATTTCGGCTGTTATTATAATTGTTCCCTCTCTTTTATATAAGTGTATTTTTAGACTCCTATAAGTAGGAGGTCGGGATATAAATCAAGGGAAGAACATTTTTCTCACTCTACTCAATCTTTCTCTCTCTATTCTCCTCTCAGCTCTAATTCTCGAGGCATGTAAAGTCATTTTATGATCTAACAAAGGCATTTTACCATACGAACGGAGTATAAAAGGATCATATTTATGTTAACGCATTTTCCTCCAAATATTATTAGCATTTAATTTAGGGTTGTGAATTTAACTCTAAGATTGTTAATCACTCGAAAATTGATTCAAATTTTGGCTCCGATTAAGATTAGATCGAAATAAACGAGCTGAGCTATGAGTCAAAACTTTTGATCGAAATTTTTTCAAGCCGATTTTGAGCCATACATGATTCGTCTTGAACTAACTCGAAATCAGCTTGTAACATTTTTTATTTTTATTATTATTATTATTATATATATATA
>NW_018165082.1:189180-190090 GCF_001263595.1 Phalaenopsis equestris
AAAAAAAAAAAAAAAAAAACCAAAACCCAGGGCCATTAACCCACCTCACTTACCAAAGTCAGCATATCATAAATACAGAATTAATCACTTCCGGTTTCCATTATGCCAAGTTTTATGAACCCTCATAAATAACTCACCAATCACTACCTTCTCCCACTATAAAACCTAACTTCAAAAATCCAAACCCATGCAACAGAAGTAAAAGATGGCCATGATCAGCTCCATTAAGTCTTCCATGGTTCTAACCCTAGTTCTTTCTCTCCTCATCTTCTCCAATGGAGCCAGGGACTTGAAGAAGAACAAGCCAGGTGAAGTTCTCCAGCCTCAGAACTTCTTTGGTTTCGGAGGAGTTTTTGTTCCTGGTTTCCCTTTGCCATTTGGTCCTGGGATTGGCTTAATACCTGGCTTTGGTGGATTACCTATTCCACGAGAAGAGATGAAAGGTGGCGAGGAAGAAGGGGGGCAGCCATGAATAATAAGGGATCCAGCTTGAGATCAATGAAGAATAGTTTGTATTGTGCTTGCTTCATGTTTAGTGCGCAGAGTTTTGGGTTTTTATGTTGTGGTTGGCTGGTAGTTGTTCAGAGTGTTAGTTTGTAGTCTGTTCATGTGTTCTAAGTGTATGTCGTTGTACTAAGTTTATCTTGCTTTATTTTTGTAGTATTATATATTATATTATATATATACATCATATCAATATATATATCTATAGTGTTGCGTACTCAAATCAATTGGTCGGACATCTGTTCGTCAGTTGTAAGTCTCCTCTGGTTTGGGGTTTGATTCCCCCCAAATGTAGGGTGTGGTACTCGACTATTTAGGCGTATGAGAGATGGTTGGGGCTCGTATAATAGACTCCGACCATTCCTTTTTAAATAAATAAATAAAAAAATAAATGAGTGAATTTGCT
>NW_018165082.1:190176-207452 GCF_001263595.1 Phalaenopsis equestris
ATATATATGATGTGTATGAAGCTTGAGAATGAAATTGATCTTTGGAAAAAATATTAGGTGCGTGCAACTTATGTACAAATGGGAAATAAGAGGAGAGAGAATGTAGGAGAGAGAGAGGAGAGAGAATGTAGGGGGAGAGAGAGCACATACAAGCATGTTGTTCTTTTATTAGGTGCGTGCAACGGACCTATTAATATTTCCTTTTATCTCTGAGTGAAATGAAAGTAGAGGCGGCGCTGAAAATGACCAAAACCAACAAAAGTTGAGCTCTATTAGTAAGGTTGGAGTTAGATAGGAGTTGTAGTGTAAGATTTGATCCTCGTTGAGCCTGCACATGCACCAAAATACTTAATGAAGTATTAGGTTTGAGATCATGTTTTATATTCATTTATATATTGAGTTTAAGTTGTTTATATATTGAGTTAAGCCCAGTGAATTAACAGGTTAGATGGGAATGATGTAAATGGTTTAAAATGGGGTATAAATGGATGCATAAGCTTTAATCAAAATCGATGGAGAATTCAAAAATAATAATTATGGTGTTTGTTAAGATTTAAATTTTCACAAAAAAAGGTTGTTAAATATTTGATTGATAGTTCCTCATATTCATTCTTCTAATACTAAACATATATTGATTTAATAACATACAGTAAGCTAACATTAAGCAGTTCAGTACAATTAAAACACATTTTTTTATCAAATTATTTGCTGATTATTTATTAAAATATTATTAACAAATTTAGCTGATGCAGCATATTATTTTTCTTCTTCTCCGCAAGTTACGAGTAAGATGATTGTCCCGCATGTTTCTGTCTTTTCCCTAGAGAATAACCGGAGGTAGGTTTGAGTCGATTGATGGTTATGCCCATCTCCTTGAAGAGTCTTTTGAAAAGGATGTTGAAGGAGGAGCCCGTGTTCAACAGAATACTTCTAATCTGGTAATCGGATATCATCGCATGATAATGGCATTGTTGAATGGATTCCCACTAATGGGAAAGTCAATGTTTGTGAAAGCGATGGATGGATGGATTAGTGTCGTCGATCTGGCCATAACAGGTGGGTGGACTTATCCTATCTTTAATTAGTTACATTAAGTGGGATCTCTGTGAGGCATCAAGTACATCTCCTCCAAAGAAAGTTGGCATAACACCCGCGATGTGCACCCACTCTTGATGTAACAGGCTCATTGTTGACGTCTTTGGTAGGTGCCTTCACCTAGCTTTGTGTGTTTGATTCAGGGGTCATGAATTCCTTCAGCTTTCTTGTTCGAATCAACTCTTTGATAAGTTGGTATAACACCGGCGATGTGCACCACTCTTGATGTAACAGGCTCATTGTTGACGTCTTTGGTAGGTGCCTTCCCCTAGCTTTGTGTGTTTGATTCAGGGGTCATAAATTCCTTCAGCTTTCTTGTTCGAATCAACTCTTTGATAAGTTGGTGGAGTTTTCAGCACTCCATATCATGGTGTGATGTGCAATCTCTGTTGGGATCATGTTGATGATTTCCAGCTCGCATCTGTAGAGGCTTTTTGTAGTAATTCTTATTCTGGATGGCTTTGATTACTTTAGCCATTGACAGCCTCAGTGGCGTCATATATGTTGGAGGAAGCTGAAGTGATTCTCGCCTCCTTTTGGTCATTCTCCCAACTATCCGCTTATCCGGAGAATCTTATTGACAAAATCATCTCCGACTAGCATTTTGAGAATTTCTTTGATCAAAGCAACTTCTTGAGCTCTGCAATTTATGTGGGATTATCTCCAGAATCTTTCCTCCAACTCTTGAGGCTTGAAGGAACCTGTCAAAGAATTATACTCCTCGATTGGATATGATTATTAGCCCACTCCTAAAGCTCGACTAGAGTCTTTAAATTTTGTAAGTCAAGCACGTATCTAAATGGCCATTCATGTAGACCTTGCGCTAGTGCTGCATGAGAAATGGTGGGTTCTAGATCTTCAATATCCAACATCTCTCAGTGAAAGCGAGCGATGAAGCTTCTCAAGCATTCTGAAGACGCTTGACAAATCTTCAGGAGGGTTTGAGACTTCTGTGCGAACTAAACTATGAACATATGTTTGGACTCCCTAAAAGATATGATAACTCCCATGGGCAAGTTTTTGAATCAATGTAAGGTTGATTTCTTCAACATCATGAAGAATAAATGACCATTCGAGAGATCATTTACTCTAAGTAAGCATTTCACCGAGTCAAAAGAAGGCATGTAGTTAGATGAATCTGAGCTTCCTTTAAGGTTCCATATATGGAACCTCAAACTTTATCGATACTTCAACTTCTACCATCTCCCTAAATAATGCATTCTCCAGCAAAATCTGCCTTCTTCTTCTTCTAGCTTCTTGATCTAAAGACTCTAACACTGCTTCCAAAAAATGATGCTCATTCATCCGTCTTCTGCTAGGTCTTGAACCTAGAGCTCGTCTTGGTTCTGCCATCAGTGGCTCTTATCTGAACAATGCTTGTCTAGGTACTTCTCATCAATGCATTGATGATCACGATGATCATGTATGCATTGGCTCTAGATTGAGATTTGAAAACTTCTTCTAGCACCACTTGAATCATCGTCCTCATTTGCTTCTTAAGCTCGTTCATTTATTTTTTCACGAACTCTCTAGTGTAGTCCATCTTGTTCCTTTGTCTTCTCTCCCACTTGAGATTTCCCCGTTGACTTTGTGTTTGAACTACATGCTCACCACAACTTATGTTGAATTCTTTTAGGATGTTGGGCCTTTTATTATTTGTGGGTTCAAACAGCCTTATAAAAACTTGTATAGGGGGGCAATGAAGAGAATTGATGCGTTCTCTGAGCCTGGATTATGTATTTTCCTAATGATTCCTCTCTGCAAAGTGAAGAATATGATCTTACGAGCAAGACATAATGAGGGAAGGAACGAGAGAGATCTAGAGAGCGTTACATCATGTGATTGTTGGCATCAAATTCTTTTTTATGTCGCATGCGTAGGATGTCTGTTCGAGCGCTAAGAAACGTTGTTTGATGACATGTTGACTCCTGTAGCGCGAGACATCCACTTTGGACCCACCGACACGTGTTGAGGGACACGTAATCGGGGTCATTTTGCTAGGCTTTGGCTTCCTCCTGGGCGAAGGCCGGTCAGCATTTGGCACATTGGACGACTCCGATCGGGTCAAAAAAGATTATTCGTCACGTCGCATGCGATATGGGCTCGAATTGGCCCGATCACCAGAGAGCTCGTTCAGATGCCCCGGACGATGAAAAAGACCACGGGAGTGAGTCCGGAACGTCGATTCTACTTGGAAAAGGCGCTCGTTGCACCACGATTTCGTGGGCGGATAAAAATGCGCAAATTATCATTTTGGCCCAAATTAGTAGTTTGAATGACCCCGAACGACGAAACGGACAGTGTAGTCACGTCCGGAACGTCGATTTTACCTAAGGGAGAAGTGTATTTCGCTACGATGACGTGTTCGGTAATTTATTGTTGCTTAGATCAGTACAAAATCATTATTATTATTATTACTATTATTATTATTATTATATATATATATATTCTCCTTTTAAAACCTATGCAACTCTCTCCCTCCCCACTCTCCTGCTTCGCCTATCCTCGAGTCGGCGCCCCTGTTCGCGAAAAGACCTCGCGATCTCCCCCTTTGCGTCTCGCGCGGCCCGCCGACCTCGCCTTCCTTCCCGACGTCGGCAGCCCCTCCTTCGGCCCAAAAATTTCCTTCACGTGCCCTAGTCCGCCGTCCCTCGGACTCGGCCTTCCTCTCTCGCCGGCGACGCTTCGCCGGCTCTGTTCAGTGTCGGCGACCAGATCCAACCAACTTAAGCCCCTTCTTGCGCAGAGATTTGACCTTCTCGTCGCCTTCTTCTTTTCTCTCGGTCGGCCGAGCTTCGACCTCCTGCCTCATCGTCGATGTACCGCCGGCACTCCTCGTCCTCACAGCAAACAGAGATACAAAACTCCCATTTTTCTTCTTTGTTATTAACTACTCCTATCCAAAACTTGGGAGGCGGAAAGAAAGAGGTAGATCCAGTTTAAACCTTGTCTAAATCATCTATTATATGTCATAAATTTGATTTATAGATATAAAATCCTGCCACATTAATACTTTAATTTGTAGAATTTCAAGGCATTGAGGATTAAACTAAATCAAATTATTCTTTTGTGGGTTTGTCCCACTTTGATTAAGCAAATATGAATCCTTTGTGACTTGCAAATAAACATGTGTGGATCTTTTGTTATTAAAAAAAAACACATGAAAATTATGCTAACGACTTGTTCTGATATCTTCTATTGTTGGGGAACAGTGTAGGCGAGCTCGTTGCATAGAATCCTCATGCAAAATTTATGTGATTCCTTGCGTGATAAATTTGGGTCTGCTTAGTCCCGAGCAATCTTCTCGAATGTATGTTTTGATTATATGTCTATATGCCAAAATTAATTATTTTTTGAGTAATTTGCATACCTCACTGATTCCTCTACTGCCCTTCTTGCCTCTTTTATTGTTTCGTGCATGATCGACGAGACAATTGGCGCGCGGATTGGAGCACCGCCAGGGTTCGTCGGAAACGTGGGCTCTCCTTCAGCATAAAGAGAACGCGTCTGCAGCCGTCACGGTGGTGAGATCCCCTAAACTCCTAGCTGGTCTTCGGTTTTAGTGGTGTCTAGGCGTGTGGGTTCGATCGCTCACACAGGGTGTGTGCGCCAACGTGAGTCAGAGCTGAGTCAGAGCTTCGACTTACCTATGTGATTGATCGTCGATTTCCTAGAGCGAGCATTTAGGTTAGGATCTTTCTTACGTAACCAAACACCCCCTGTAGAGTCAAGTGTCTCCCTTTTGTTGTGAGTCTTAGCACAAGTCCCGAGGGTCGGAGTCTCTCACTCCCCTTGCTTTGGGTTCCCCAGCTTTACTTAGAGAAGCTGGGAGGTCGGACTTGGCAAAACAAGAAAGCTTTGTAGCTGGCTTGCTTCGCAAAGTCTGAAGAAGTTCACAAAATGGGAAAAACTTTGTAGCTAGCCCATTTCGCGATGTTGTGGAGAATTTTCCCCTTGGAGATCCCTGGAGAAAATCCCCACATTTCCTTACCAAAACAAGAGGCGGCGGTGTCGCATATCCAAAAATCTAAACCTTAAGTTTCCCATGTGAGGTCGTTAGTACCAGCGTGGCTCGCTATCATATGTGATTGTTTGCACCTCATTATTTGCATGTACATGTCTTGTATGTTACATATTGTATGTCATATATCGCACTTGCACTTGCACTCTGCACCTTGCACCTTGCACCTTGCATTTACACGTTGCACCTTACATTTACACGTTGCATTTGCATTTGCACCTTGTATCTCACATTTGCCCTTGCACCGGCACCACTTGTGTCTCAGACGGTTATCCCGAACCGGTCACATCACTTGTGTTTCAGCCGGCTACCCTGACTCGTGTTTCAGCCGACTACCCCAGCCCGATTGGCACAACACTTTGTTTTGACCGGATGCTCCATCCCGATCTACCTACCACTTGCTCATTTGTATGTTGTGTAAGTGCATGTAAATGTTTGTCTGCATAATCAATATCATCTACTTGTGTTGCATTTCTTAAGGTAACTGTCTTACCGGCATACCCACTTTTCGGGTCTCTACTGTCACAACATGCCCACCTTCGGGTCACTGTCTTACCGACATACCCTCTTTTCGGACCATTTCCGTCACGACATGCCCACCTTCGGGTCATTTTCTTACCGGTATACCCTCTTTTCGGGCCGCTGCCGTCGCGACATGCCCACGTTCGGGTCACTGTCTTACCGACATACCATTTTTTCAGGCTGTTTTTTTCAGGCTGTTGCCGTCACGACATGCCCACCTTCGGGTCACTACCTTACCGGCATATCCTTTTTTCGGGGCGCTGTCGTCACGGTATGCCCACATTCGGGTCACTGTCTTACCGGTATACCCCCTTTTTAGGCCCTTGCCACCACGGCATGCCCATTCCTACGAGCCACCGCCACGACATATTATTTATCACTACTTGTATGTTTTGATTTGATTGCATTTGCATTTGCATTTGCATGTTTGCATGGATAGTGAGTCAGGTTTGTTAGAAGAGTGATCCTGTGTTGGTCGCGATGCATTAACGAGAATTGCTTGCTATGTTGATCCCGGTGAGCAATGAGAGTTAAGTCATCGGAATTGACACGAGTATGACTGTGTTAAAGATCTAATAGATCTAACTCGTGTCACCACTCTTCGTGACACCCTTTAAATCCTTTGGATCCTTAAGATGGGGCCAATATGATGATCCCGTCAAAGTCATATTATACTCAGACTTACCCCTCACTTATATATTAGGTTGATGCACTCTCTCGGTAGATGGTGTGCTAGGCTAGGATTTAAGGTGCTAGGGAGACTTTTTGATGACTGACTATTGTTCTTTGTTGGATTGGTTGCCCTAGCCAGATATCTTTCTTTTGCATTGTGCTTGTGGTGTGACTGCATGCTGCATATGTGTGGTAGTGTGTTAGGGCATTCTTCTGCAGGGAGCCATGCATATTTATATGTACACACACAGGTACCGCTATTGGGGGAGCATGTGATGATTTTCGACCTTTTTGTTTGCAGGTGCTATTTAGTTCCCCCACTTTTAAGGCATAACTCATGATACGTTATTTGCATGTAAGTTTTCCCGCTGACACTTGTTTTTTATACAATATTTTTTTTCCTATGTACTTTTTAGAGTTTAAGAGAGTCATGTAGCAGAAATAAGATACGGGCACGGGTTCCGATGCGTTAGGCGCGGGAACCACGTGGAGGGTACCAGAAGCAGATGCCCCTGCCCCGTATCTTAACTCTGCATTTTATATTGGTGTATAGAATTAGGACTGGGCATGTATATGTGGAGTCCGGCCGCCTTTTTCTCTTCTGAGATATGTTGCCGACCCAACAACATCGGCCTATTTATTATTTTGATTTGGCTTGTTTTTTTGTCTTTTATATCATGTTGCATGTATGCACTTGCATGTGTTTTCTTTGTTTTTTTCTGTGATTTATCTGGGATTTCACGATATAATCTAAGCTCATTAAGGACTTTAAAATTGTAATTTTTTTACTTAAAAATCCTAAATAAAATATTAAAGATAATTAAAATTTAGGATTAAAATATTCAGGATTTAAAAATTGCAACATCTACTTTCTTGCATATATTAATAGGGCATCCACAATACTTAGGACCGCTCTAGATAACTACATTCATATTTGCATGTCCCGAGGAGGAGTCCCCGTACTTCTCCAATCTGACTGGCTCAGCATACTTTCTTATAGGTGGCTGTCTAGAACGTTTAGGGTGTTAGAAGACTCCCCAACCCAGACGGGGTATAAGTCCTTTTATTTGAAGCGTTTCCAGCTTTGTAGCTGAACTTCCACTTTCTCTTCTTTCTTGAGGCATCTTTGTCACTTCGGCAGGTATAAGTCGCACCTCTTGGAGCTCCAGCTTATAGTCATAGGATAAAGTTTTCTTCCTCTGACCTTAGGGCTACCGAGGTTCCCGTGGATGATGCAATTCACGGATTGCTGACCGGGGATTTCAGGAAGTGTTGGGTTGACTACATTCACGACCAGATAGACTTAGGGTCCTAGTAGCTGTGGATGACGGGTTTGTGGTACCCTGACCCAATTACCTCTACCTTTTAGGATCACTTTACTTTCTTTTTTGTTGAGCCCTTTTGAGCCCTATCGCTCCTTAACTTCGTTGATATCACATTGACGACCTGATACTGATGAGCTGTCGCTCATTTGGGATACGACGATTTGTCATCCGCCCTTATGGCCCAGACGTGCTTTGACGTGTTGGAATATCTTCGTCAAGATTATTTAGGTTATTCCGTGGGCCTCGTGTGCTGATGAGCCGCTACCCATTCGGGATGTGAGAGACTCTATCTCTGCCCAATGACTTAGCGTTAGCTTTGAAGTATTGGGATTGTTCCCACACGGAATAACCTTCCTTTGATTGTCTATACCCCAGGTCTATGATAATATAAAACGAAACTCATTTTATCGAGAGTATTCTTGGGTATCCCCCAAGATGTAATTAATCAGTAGGAACACGTTCCTCTGGAAGTGCTCTTGACCCCAGAACAGGTACATACACCTGACACTCTAGTTATGGGTAGTCTACGTAGATACTTCTTTCGCGGATATGGTTTAAGGTGCATCCGCTCGATCTTGTTTGGGCGGATATTCTTAATCTATCCTTGCGAGGTTTATCGCACGTATGCTCTCCACATTTTACTTTTTCTCTTGTTTGTCTCTTTGTTGTATGTCTATTTCTTATTCGGCTCCTCTCCTCTTTCAATCACTGATTTGATTCGAAGGGAGATTTATTCGAATGAGGAAAGTATACGACGATCAACAAGCTGACGAATCTTTTTAAAATAAAAAAAAAAAATGAACAGAAACAAATCTGGCGACCTCGCTGGGGAAGAGTCTCTCTCTCCATACTTGGAGTTTCGCTTATGAGGTTATAGCCTCTCTTCTTACTAAGAGTTTCGTTCATATTATCGTGACCTGGTTCTCTTCCTCTGAGTCACAGTTGAGCCTTTTGTGAGACCTTGGTTTTCAGTCCATGTGTCAGTTACTAGGGGTAGCAACTCGATGCATTCTGTCCCTTTCTCACCCTCAACAGTTCGGTCACTGCATTATCGAATGCATCGATGTCGTTGTACGTTATGATTGGTTTTCTTAACCTTTCCTTGTTTTCAATCGTTGTCCCTTTTTGCCCCGCGACATGGAAGAACAGAAAGATGAGCACGATCGCTGTCGCCGGTGGAGCTCTTTTCCCTCTCTCAGAGCGTTTTCTGGCTCCTAAAGGCGTTACAACATTCAGTCTTTTCGAGCACCCCTGTGGGATTATCTTACGTGATCTTACACCTTCTTAGGTGTTTCGCTCTGTGCCCTCCCCCTTAAAAGGGGAGACGTGCATATTGAGTTGTTTATACTCCCTCTGAGGCATTTGCTCTGGGTCCTCCCCCTTAAAAGAGGAGTTGTGCATATCGAGTTATTTTTATTGCAGTGGCTCGCGTCGCACCCGCTTCTTTTGCAAAAAGAGGTCAATGCTCGATAACGACACGCTGCAACACTTGACGGTCTTTTCTAGACTCGTACCTCTATGTTCTCATGGATCTCTCTGTCATAGGCAGGTGAGTTTTCTGTTAGCAGTAGGTTTGTCTCAGCTGTCGCCGTTGTGACTTCTGTCTCGGCCCTCTTTTTGTTCTGATTCCCCTGAGGTTCCACCTGTTCCTCGATTAGGCAGGAAGGTCAGGAGGACTACGAATAGATTGCTGTGAATTTAGTGGCATGTTCTGCTTCAGGTTTCTATACCCGTCCCGATTCCAGTTTAGGAGGTGTCTTTGACTTCCGAATTGTGAGTCGTTTTGCTACTGTCCCCAGTTGTGCAGACTACGTCCCTGTTGGATGTTTGATTCATGCCTTCCTTTGAAAAGGAGGAGTTGTGCGTGTAGCATTCTTTTCGTTGTAGCGGCTCGTGTCAGTGCTACTTTTCCCTCGAGGAAGGGGCAAGTACCAGATGGCGAAGCGCTACAACACTCTTCCTCATTTTCTAGCCTCTTTTGTAGTACTTCCGTGTTTTGAAGATTTTCAGTCCCGCGAATGTTGCACTATCTAAGAGAGCTAGAGTTACCTTTTACGGTACCTTCCTTTGGCGGTGGGGTATGTCTCCGCCATGACTCTCTTTGGTTCCGGCCCAGGATCATGCTTATGTCATGTCGGCTGAGAATCACCATTTTTTGTCCTCTGGCCGTGTGGACCATGTCCCCGCCATGACACCTTTCGGTTTCAGCACTGGATGAAGCTTAAATCCCATCAGCTGAGAAACATTTTTTTTCCTTTGTCTGGGAATGTGGACTATGTTCCAGCCAGGATTGCGTGGGGGATCTTTCCTCCCCAGGATGTAGGTTGTTCTCACATTGCAGTTCATGTTGTTGTTGCTGATAGTCCAGCCAGGATTGCGTGGGGGATCTTTCCTCCCCAGGATGTAGGTTGTTCTCACATTGCAGTTCATGTTGTTGTTGCTCATAGCACGAGTTCTCTTACCAAGAAGATCGTAGGAGCAGCTTCCTCTTTAAGAGGAAATGTTTCTACAGGTTTGAAAACTATCCTAGCCCACGTTGTTCCGGGTTTCTCTGAGGTCTCGCATGTCCCTACATTAGGCAAGGGCGTCCAGAGGAATAGAAACAGATCGATGCAACTATAGCAGCTGACTTAGCTACAGGTCTCTATACCTGTTGGGATTCCACATTCCCCTCTACGAGGACTGGGTCCTCTTACTTGAAAGAAGTTCTTTACCTAGATCATTCAAACGTCCTAGCAAACCTCTTTATTCTTCTTATCCTATAGGTCCTCGCAGTAGGAGACCGGGATTCGTCTGTCGGTCTGTTACGAGGCCGAAATATTCACTTTCTGCATGCATGCTATGAGACCCGCCGAGGTGTTGCATGGGACCCTTGGTGTGGTACTTAGAGCCAGTGTACTAGATTTTGTGTCAGGTATCATTGATGATCCTATTGGAGAGTCTTTGCCCTCACTTGATGTGCCCACCCTTTCCACAAGTCATGAGGAAATGTCGGGGTTTCCTCTTCATCGTTAGATGAATTTGTTCCATGTTGATAAAGGGAGATCCAGGATGCACCCCCGTTGACTCTCACGTTATTTGAGGACAGAGATTGATCGCCCTACTTTGGCGAATACCTAGTGGGTTAGACAAATTCTTGTCACCACGTCTCTTGATATCCCGATGCCGCATGTATAATGACTTTCTACATTTGACGGCGAGGGGTCTACTTGTCTTTGCTTTGAAGAGTGATTTATCCTACTTCTTTTGACCTATTATGCAAGGTTATAATGGATGTTTTGTATTCCGACTGGGGGACACCTCCAAAGTTTCTTGTTGATAACATGTTGTATCGATTAGACCACCTTGCTAGTCTTGATCGATCCATGTTTAGTTGGGATACATATCTCTCAGGCCTTTTTGAGAGTGTCTCATTCGATTTGAGCAAGTATGCATTTTTGGCTAAGCTTTAGATGAGAGCATTTCATTGCTAAGATAATTCTACATGTCTAAGCATTTGATTCAGTCAGTCTACTTTGAACCTGACTAGGATTTGGTGTCTCACCTATCAAGAACCTTATTGACTTTTTAGTCTATTCTTGGTGAGAAAACATCATTGCGAGATTAATTCATCTCCGATATCCGACTTCATGGATATTTTGTTTAACTTGGTTGATTTTTTTATCACTTATCGATAGTCATGTTGAACTGATCAGAGCATTATGTCTCTACAATCAGTCCATGACTCATCGAGATACATCGATATCTGACGTTACCGGTTATACCTTACTTATCTGACCGAGATATCTCTGCATTTGTTGATGCTCCGACTCTAATTTTTGGAGGCCGTTGAGATGGTTCTGAAAGGAACCATGCCCCTCAGTTGATCTTGTATTAAAGTTACCTTTAATTATTCTTAAGGTTGAACCTAAGATAGATCCTAAGGATGAGATTGAGTCAGACCATGTATGCACCTTATTAGGATTTGTAAATCCTCATGGTTTGGGGGATTCAAACTAAGTCACGATGACTGAATCTCTTACTTTAATGAACTTTCACCTAATGGTTTGGTGTCATTGAGATGTTAGTAGTTTCAGAGACTATTTAGATCTCTTATTTTTCCATTCAGCTAGACTGATGGAAGCTTGACAAGTAATGGATCATGAAATTCTAAGAATTTTTATTCGGGAGTATTTTGAGTCTACTTTATTACAAAAGAAGCTCTACCATATATAGTAATTCTCAGGAAAAATTAAAAAAAAGTGCAAAAAGACCTCAAAAAATAAAATTTGGCCAACACTCCTGAGAAGAAGCTTGAGGTGAGCAGGAAATCAAAAGTTTTGATATAAAGAACTTTTTTATTTCAAAATTCTCCTGATAAAATCATTAGAATATTAAGGTTCAGAGAATTATTAAGTGACATTGGGATGACTGATAAATCAGAAATTGGTCTAAAGACATCTCCAAAATGAAAACATTTTCTTAGCACATGGATACGAATGACGAGACCTACTTAGGCTAACGGTGAAAAAAAATTAAAGGACAGCGGCTAGGGAAGAGTACTTGGGGAAAATCCCACCTGGATATGAATTTTGCAAACATTATGTTTTGCATGGTATAATTGATCATGAATGTAAGATGCCTACATGAGAGCTCCTCATACCAGTTCAATTTGGTATGTCACGCCAGATCATTCCTGATAATAGCTTATGCCAGAGATAAAAACTATATATGTCAATAAAAAAATATGAATGGCATGGAAGGTTCTCAGCAGCCTCGTGGGCATGTTGTACGACATAGTGTACACCCACCTTTTTCTACGCTTTATGCGGTGACCCTAGGGTATGTCAGTCTCTCCTTTGGAAGTTGACTTGCCTTTCAGTGTGGGATTCTGCCCACAACCTTTTACGCTTCGTGCATCGACCCTCGGGCCCTGGCGGGCTTCCTTCGGAGCTGACATGCCTACAGTGTGGGATTTTGCCCACAACCTCTTACGCTTCATGCGTCGACCCTCAGGTCCTGATAGTCCTTCCTTTAGAAGTTGAATAGTCTTCTTTGTGGGCATGCGGTACGATATATCGTACACCCACCATTTCTGTGTTTCATTGCACGTAAGAGAGATCTTGAACATCTCTTAAAACTGATTTCTGAATTGTCAAACAGGCAAAGTGGAAGTTCTACGGGCGGCTTATACCTGGCGCAACCAGCAATCAGTGTAAGAGAAGCTGAATACTTCTCTTATCTTCTCTTTTCGGTCCCTCGCTTCGAGCGGGTCCGAATGATCGTGTCTCACCCATCATAAATGAGTGTGGTAGATATGTTTGTCCCACTCATCATAAATGAAAGTGGAAGATACCCTCTTTTTTAGAGGATTTGAGCTTAGTTTCATAACTAAGCATTCTCTGGTTAGCATATCTTGCCTAACTAACCTTTTGCAATATCTCGATTGCATAAGTCAATTTTGATTGATATTTGCCTTATGCAGGAAAGTCATGCCCATTCCTAGCATTATGTTTCGGTTACCTATCTACATAGGGTCCGAACTGAGCACCTTTCTACGGATATGCTCGTCCAGCTCACTTCAGATGAGTGTGGTGTATTCCCTCTTATGCGACATGTTTTGGGTTTTGCCTTATGGCTAAACATCATTTGGTTGTTACACTCTATTTTGTCCAACTCTTCTCAGGTGTCTCGACTGACCGAGGTCAAATTCGATTGATACCTCTTTTGTGAGGGAAAGCTATGCTCCATTCCTCGCCACCTCTATTCGGTTGAGCACCCTGTGTGTGTCTGAATTAGAGTTTCTCACTCAATTCAAATGAGTGTGGTGTTTTCCCTTTTAAGAGATGTTCTTGGGTCAGCCTTAGGGCTACATACCCCTGTGGTTGGAAAGTTATGTCTTGATCAACCATTCTTGGATACTGCGGTAATTCCCCAGCGGAATTCATTCTACCAAATCTCCGGTAGCAGTATCACATATAGGGTCAGTGTGTTCTATTCATCTACCCTCTTTGATATTCTTGACTCAGTCAATTTCCATTGTCTTGTCAAGGGACATATCGTATCGGTTCTAGACTTTATCTATTATCTGTCTGATCCATTTCCTTCATCAGAGCCACTTTTGATGCCTGAAGTTTGCCTAAGCGTTTTCCATGACGAGAATTATCTTAGCCGGTTCTTGCAGGAAATATCCGTTGAGCTCTCCTAGTGATAACTACTTTGCTCGTTCTGAGGGACCTTCTAGCGAGACTTGCTTCGCTACTGCTTGCTTAAAGCACCCTACATTTAGACATGTGGGTCCACCTAGATGATGTATTTTTGATTGGTTTGGTTGGTTTGGTCTGCCCCATCGAATGACATGTTGTATCAGTCGCTCAGCTAGTCCATGTCCACATCGAGATATTTGATGTCTACCCAGCAAAACTACTTTGCTATATGATGAGAGAATCCCTAACGAGATTTTCCTCGATAGCTCACTTGGAGCACCCTTGAGGGTTAGACCGTGTCAGGTTATGTAACCCCGTTGATATTCTCGATTGATCTGGTTGGTTTTGTCTGTCATGTCGAGTACCATGTTGTATTAGTCTGACGACTGATCCATGGATCCCCAACGAAGGTTGCTTCGCTAGTGTTGACATAAAAGCACTCTTTTGGTTAGACCTTTCTGATATCTAACCACATTTGATGGTTTTGACTGGTTTGGTTGGTTTTATTCATCCCGTCAAACGACATGATGTGTCAGTTAGCTAGCTGACCCATGTCTGCATCGAGACACTTGATGCCTCCCCAGCAAACATTAGCTTGCTAAATGTGAGAATCCCTGGCGAGAGTCGTCTCGTTGGTGCCTGTGAAAGCACTCTTATGGTTAGACCATCTTGGTTATATAACCATACTTTCTTTTTTACTACTTTGGTTGATTTTGTCAGCCAAGTCAAATGACATGCTGTATCAGTTTTACCACCGATCTATGTTCAGTCAGGTTACTTGGATGTCCGACTATACTTTGAGTGTGATACCTCAGGTTGTTATGCCGCATGGTTCCTCGTTTGATATTTCGCCAGGATACATACTTCCTGCATTATTTCATATGCTTAGTCAGGATACATACCTCCTGTGTCATTTGATATATTCGAGCAGGATATATACCTCCTGCCTTATTGGACGTTTGGTCAGGATACATACCTCCTAGACTATTTCGATCGGGATACATACCTCCCTGATCATTTGATGTTCTGATTAATGGAACTATTGTCGTCAATTGGCCAACCCTTGATGATAAGACCTCGTTTTGAGGCACATCGGGTTTTGTAGTCATTTGGCTTTGCAACCTCTCGAACCATATGCCCGCTTCGGCCGATTCCTTAATAAGAGTGTCTTCGGCTTTACATAGTTCATATGTTCGATGTCACTCGAGCTCGACTACGTTGTAGTTGGTTCAGTATGAGTGTGTCTTGTCTTCGAACACCTTTCGGTTTTACAACCAAGATTCCACGTTTCTCGAGCCATATGACCTTAGAGTCGGCTCTGTTATGAGAACATTCCATCTTCGGACACTTTTGGCTTTCTAGCCATGTTCCTCGAGTCATGTGACCTTAGGGTCACCTCTGTTATAAGGATATCTTGTCTTTTGACACATTTAGCTTCGTATAGCCTTATACTTCGATGCTTCTCGAACCACATGCCCTTTTGGGCCGGTTCATTTACGAGAGTATTATATCCGGTCTTCAGACATTCCTTGATTATGTCTCTACGGCCTCTGAACCCACCCTTAGGTTATGCCTCTATGGCCTCTGAACCTATTTTCGTGGTCATGCATCTATGACCTCTGAACCACTAGTTTGGGTTATGCCTATATGGTCTCTGAACTCATTCCTAGGTTATGCATTTACGACCTCTGAACCTATTTTCGTGGTCATGCCTCTACGGCTCCTGAACCACTGTATTTGGTTATGCCTTTAAGGCCTTTGAACCATCCTTCTCGGTCGACCATACTATATAGTCACTGGTTCGATCGCCACCTCTGATCAGAATATGTTGTGCTTTATAGCCGCCTGATTAATGTGTTGGGTGTTTCTTCTCAAGAAGATCAGTTAGACTCGCAATCGAAGTCTCTTTCAGGGGAAACATAACAGGAAACTTGGTCACACGAGATGATTGAGTCTTCTCACCTACTGTTTTGAATGAGGTCAGATACAAGGTTTCCATCGATTCTGTTGTTTCGAATGTGGTCAGATAAATTGATGTGTCGTTTCGAATATGGTCAGAGAAATTTTCCCTCGCCATACCATGTCCAGTTTATCTGCCATGGCTGTGATCCATTGGGTCATGCTTCTGCGACCTCTGAACTTATTCCTAGGTCATGCTTTTTCGGTCTTTGAACCTATTTTCTAGGTTATGCTTCTACGGCTTCTGAACCTACTTCCGTGGTTATGCCTCTACGGCCTCTGAACCACCCTCTTAGGTTATGTTATCCCTTGCCTCTGAACCTATTTTCTAGATTATGCTTTTACGGCCTCTGAACCTACTTTCGTGGTTATGTCTCTACGGTCTCTGAACCACCCTCTTGGGTTATGCCTTTACGGCCTCTGAACCCATTTTTGTGGTTATGCCTTTACGGCCCCTGAACCACTACTTTGGGTCATGCATTTTCGGATCTGAACATTCGTGGTTATGCCTCTACGACTTCTGAACCAACCTCTTAGGTTATGCCTTTACGGTCTCTGAACCTATTTTATAGGTTATGCCTTTATGGCCTCTGAACTTATTTTCTTGATTATGTCTTTATGGCCTATGAACCAATTTCTCTGGGTCATGCCTCTACGGCCTCTGAACCTATTTTTGTGGTTGACCGGTTTCAACTGGCTAGTCACACCCTTGACCATACCTTTTCCAGTTTACCTGGTATGGTTGAGATTCTTTTAGTCTTCTCCTGGGATGTCACCTCGGCTACCAGAAGAGACTTTCTTTTGAAGATGCTTCCAACAAGTGCACGATGCCTCAGTGGCGCAGCACACTTGTTGGATGTCCTTTGTTTGCATCAATTTTTTTTAATGTCGCATGCGTAGGATGTCCGTTCGAGCGCTAAGGAATGTTGTTTAATGACGTGTTGACACCTGCAGCGCGAGACATCCACTTTGGACCCACCGACACGTGTGAGGGGCACGTAACCGGGGTCATTTTGCTAGGCTTTGGTTTTCTCCTTGGCGAAGGCCGATCAGCATTTGGCACATCGGACGACTCCGATCGAGTCAAAAAATATTATTCGTCGCGCCGCACGCGAAATTGGCTTGAATTGACCCTATCACCAGCGAGTTTGTTCAGATGGCGCCGGACGACGAAACGAACCACAAAGCGACCCCCCGAGTTAGTCCGAAACGTCGATTCCACTTGGAAAAGGCGCTCGTTGCACCACGATTTCACGGGCGGGATAAAAATGCGAAAATTATCGTTTTGGCCCAAATTGCTGAAAAAGTGGTCTGAATGACCCCGAACGACGAAACAAACAGTGTGGTCACGTCGGGAACGTCGATTTTACCTAGGGGAGAAGTTCATTTCGCAACGATGACATGTTCGGTAAAAAAGATGTGGAGATATAATAATAATAATAATATTATTATTATTATTATAATATATACATATATATATATATATATTATATACAT
>NW_018165082.1:207654-220654 GCF_001263595.1 Phalaenopsis equestris
ACGCCGGCAGCCCCTCCTTCGGCCAGAAAATTTCCTTCACGTGCCCTAGCCCGCCGTCCCTCGGTCTCGGCCTTCCTCTCTCGTCGGCGACGCTTCCTCGGCCCTATTCAGCGCAGACGACCAGATCAGGCCAACCTAAGCCCCTTCCTATGCAGAGATCCGACCTTCTCGTCACCTTCTTCTTTTCTCTCGGTCGGCTGAGCTTCGGCCTCCTGCCTCGTCGTTGATGTACCGCAGGCACTCCTCACAGCAAACAGAGATACAAAACTCCCATTTTTCTTCTTTGTTATTAACTACTCCTATCCAAAACTTGGGAGGCGGAAAGAAAGAGATAAATCGAGTTAAACCTTGCTCTAAATCCTCTATTATATGCCATAAATTTGATTTATAGATATAAAATCCTGTCACATTAATGTTTTAATTTGTAGAATTTCAAGACATTGAGGATTAAACTAAATCAAAATTATTTTTTTTTGGGTTTGTCCCACTTTGATTAAGCAAATGTGAATCCATTGTGACTTGCAAATAAACATGTGGATCTTTTTTTATTTAAAAAAAAAACACATATGCTAATGACTTGTTCTGATATCTTCTATTGTTGGGGAACAGTGTAGGCGAGCTCGTTGCATAGAATCCTCATGCAAAATTTCTGTGATTCCTTGCGTGAGTGATCTTCTCGAAGATATGTTTTGGTTATATATTTATATGCTAAAATTAATTATTTTTTTTTGCACTTTGCACACCTCACTGATTTCCTCCTGTCATTCTTGCCTCTTTCATTGTTTCAAGCATGATCGGCGAGACAATGAGCGCGCGAACTAGAGCACCGTCGTGGTTCGCCGGAATGTGGGCTCTCCTTCAGCATAAAGAGAACGCGTCTGCAACCGTCACGGTGGTGAGATTCCCTAAACTCCTAGTTGGTCTTAGGTTTTAGTGGTGTCTAGACGTGTGGGTTCGATCGCCCACACAAGGTGTGTCCACCGGCGTGAGCCGGAGCTTCGACGTTCCTATGTGATTGATCGTCGATTTCCTAGAGCGAGCCTTTAGGTTA
Source organism: Phalaenopsis equestris (assembly GCF_001263595.1). Classification (NCBI taxonomy): domain Eukaryota; kingdom Viridiplantae; phylum Streptophyta; class Magnoliopsida; order Asparagales; family Orchidaceae; genus Phalaenopsis; species Phalaenopsis equestris. The sequence continues at coordinate 208,706 of NW_018165082.1, forward strand.
AGATTTTTCCTACGTAACCAAACACGCCCCGTAGAGCTGTGTCTCTCTTTTGTTGTGAGTCTTAGCACAAGTCCCGATGGGTCGGAGTCTCTCACTCCTCTTGTTTTGGGTTCCCCAGCTTTACTTGGAGAAGTTGGGTACTTTGCATACCTCACGGATTCCTCTACTGCCCTTCTTGCCTCTTTTATTGTTTCGTGCATGATCGGTGAGACAATTAGTGCTCGGACTGGAGCACCATTAGGGTTCGCCCACGTACCAGACACTGATAGCATAATGTGTGGGCTCAAGAGAACGCGTCTGCAACCATCACGGTGGTGAGATCCCCTAAACTCCTAGGATTTAATGGTGTCTAGGCATGTGAGTTCGATCGCCCACACGGGGTGCGTGCGCCGGCGTGAGCCGGAGCTTTGACGTACCTATATGATTGATAGTCGATTTCCTAGAATGAGCCTTTATGTTAGGATCTTTCCTACGTAACCAAAAACCGCCGTAGAGCCGAGTGTTTCTCTTTTGTAGTGAGTCTTAGCACAAGTCCCGATGGGTCGGAGTCCCTCACTCCCCTTGCTTTGGGTTCTCCAGCTTCACTTGGAGAAGCTGGGAGGTCTGACTTGGCAAAGCGATGAAGCTTTGTAGCTGGCTCGCTTTGCAAAGTCTGAAGGAGTTCACGAAACGGGAAAAGCTTTGCAGTTAGCCCATTTCGCGATGTCGTGGAGAGTTTTCCCCTTGGAGATCCCGGGAGAAACTCCCCACATTTTCACATATCCAAGTGTTTAAACATTAGGTTTCCCAGGTGAGGTCGTTAGTACGAGCATGACTTGATATCATATGCGGTCGTTTGTAACTCATTATTTGCATGTGCATGTCTTGTATGTTACATATTGTATATCATATATCGCACGTGCACTTGTACTTTGCACGTTGCACCTTACATTTACACGTTGCATTTACATTTGCACCTTGTATCTCTCATTTTCACTTGCACCGGCACCACTTGTTTCTCGGTCGGTTATCCCGAACCGGTCACATCACTTGTGTTTCAGTCGGCTACCCCGACCCGATTGGCACAACACTTTATTTTGATCGGATGCTCCATCCGGATCGACCTACCACTTGCTCATTTGTATGTTGTGTATATGCATGTACATGTTTGTCTGCATAATCGATATCATATACTTGTGTTGTATTTCTTCAGGTCACTGTCTTACCGGCATACCCTCTTTTCGGGTCGTTGCCGTCACGGCATACCCACCTTCGGGTCACTGCCTTAACGGTATATCCTCTTTTCGGGTTATTGTCGTCACGGCATGCCCACCTTCAGGTCACTGCCTTACCGGCGCACTCTCTTTCCAGGCCGTTGTCGTCATGATATGCCCACCTTCGGGTCACTGCCTTACCGGTATACCCCCTTTTTTCAGACCATTGTCGCCACATCATGTCCATTCCTACGAGTCACTGTCACAGCATATGACATACTTTTTATCACTACTTGTATGTTTTGATTTGCTTGCATTTGCATTTGCACGTTTGCATGGATAGCGAGTCAGGCTTGTTAAGAGAGTGACCATGTGTTGGTCGCGATGCCTTAACGAGCATTGTTTGTTGGGTTGATCCCGATGAGCAATGCGAGTTAAGTCACTGGGATTGACACGAGTATGACTGTGCTAAAAATCTAATAGATATAACTCGTGTCACCATTTTTCGTGACACCCTTTAGATCCTTCGGATCTTTAGGATGAGGTCGGTAAGACGACCCCGTCAAAGTCATACTATACACAAATTTGTCTCACACTTAGATACTAGGTTGATGCATGATGTACTGTCTCGGTAGATGGTGTGCTAGGCTAGGATTTAGGGTGTTAGGTAGTCTTTTTGATGTCTGTCTATTGTTCTTTGTTGGAATGGTTGCCCTCGTCAGGTATCTTTCTTTTGCATTGTGCTTGTGGTGTGACTGCATGTTGCATATGTGTGGTAGTGTGTTAAGACGTTCTTCTGCAATGAGTCATGTCTATTTATATGTACACACACAGGTACCGCTATTGGGGAAGTATGTGATGATTTCTAAAACTTTTGTTTGCAAGTGTTATTTATCCCCCCACTTATAAGGCATGACTCGTGATACGTTATTTGCATGTGAGTTTTCCCGCTAACACTTGTTTTTTATACAGGATTGAGTCTTTTCTTTTTCATAAGTACTTTTTAGAGTTTAGGAGAGTCCTGTAACAGAAATAAGATATAAGCACGGGTTCTGATGCGTTGGGCGCGGGAACCACGTGGAGGGGACCAGGAGCAGATGTTTGTGCCCCGTATCTTAACTCTGCATTTTATATTGGTGTATAGAATTAGGACCGGGCATGTATATGCGGAGTTCGGTCGTCTTTTTCTCTTACTTTTTTGGGATATGTTGTCGACCCAGCGACACTGGCTTGTTTATTATTTTGATTTGACTTTTTTTTGTCTTTTACACCATGCTGCATGTCTGCACTTGCATGTGTTTTTCTTGTTTCTTTTTGTGATTTATCTGGGATTTCACGATATAATCTAAGATCATTAAAGACCCTAAAATTGTAATTTTTCTACTTAAAAATCCTAAATAAAATATTTAAGATAATTAAAATTTAAGATTAAAATATTCGAAATTTAAAAATTGCAACATCTACTTTCCTGCATATATTAATAAGGTCTCCACAACACTTCGCACCGCTCTAGATAACTACATTCATATTTGCATGTCCCGAGGAGGAGTCCACGTACTTCTCCAATCCATGCTTCTTTAACTTGACTGGCCCAACATACCTTTTTATAGGTGGTTGTCTAGTGCGTCTAGGTTGTTAGAAGGCTCCCCGACCCAGATGGGGTATAAATCCTTTTGTTTGGAGTGTTTCCAGTTTTGTAGTTGAACCTTCACTTTCTCTTCTTTCCTGAGGCATCCTTGCCACTTCGGCAGGTATAAGTCTCACCTCTTGGAGCTCCAACTTAGTCATAGGATAGAGTTTTCTTTCTCTGACCTTAGGGCTACCGATGTTCCCGTGGATGATGCAATTCAAGGATTGTTGACCGGGGATTTCAGGACGTGTTGGGTCGACTACCTTCACGACCAGGTAGAGTTAGGGTCCTAGTAGCTGTGGATGACAGGTTTGTAGTACTCCGACTCAGTTACCTCTACATTTTAGGATCACTCTATCTTCTTTTTTGTTGAGCCCCTTTGAGCCCTATCGCTCATTGACTTCGTTGATATCGCATTGACGACCCGATACTGATGAGCTATCGCTCATTTAGGATACGACGATTTGTCATCTGCCCTTATTGCCCGGACGTGCTTTGACGTGTTGGGATATCCCCATCAATATGATTTAGGTTATTTTGTGGGTCATGTGTGCCGATGAGCTGCTACCCATTCGAGATGTGAGAGACTCCATTAGCCCGATGGCTTAGCGTTAACTTTGAAGCATTATGATTGTTCACACACGAAATAACATTCTTTTGATTGTCTATACCCCATGTATATGACAATATAAAGTGAAACTCCTTTTATCGAGAGTATTCTTGGGTACATGCACTTGACACGTTGGTTATGGGTAGCCTACGTAGATACTTCTTTAGCGGATATTAGTTTAAGGTACCTCCGCTCGATCTTGTTTGGGCGGACATTCTTGACCTATCCTTGCGAGGTTTATCACACGTAAACTCTCTACGTTTTACTTCTTTCTCTTGTTTGTCTTTTTGTTGTATGTCCCTTTCTTATTTGGTTCCTCTCCTCTTCGAATCACTAATTTGATTCGGGAGGGAGATTATTCGAATGAGGGAAGTATACGACGATCAACAAGCTAACGACTTCTTTTTAAATAAAAAAAGACAAAAAACGAACGGAAACAGTGATCTCTAAAAAATTCCTAGAGAATTTATCCTCCTCTTGGATCTCCCTCCCCTTTATTTATAAATTTTAACAAAAATAACAAAACATGAGCCGTAGTATCTACAAATTATCCACAATGTCTTGATAAAAAGATTGTGATGTGAATGTCAAGCAGCTCATAAATAAGTATATAACATATGTCAATCCTTAATGTCGGTCTTGAATTTTTCATTATATCATATTTGAGAATCACCGAAGAGGCAAGCTCAACTGATGAATTTGATTGATCAATCCGCAGGGTGAGTCTAACAGGTGAGCTCACTAGACTAGTATGGTAGGTCAATTTACTTGATCAGTCCACCATGTTAATCCGTCAGGTAAACTTGGCAGCTGGTATAGGACAACTAGCATATCAATGAGGGAGGCCAGCGGGTCTCCTCAATATATTATGTTGGTGATGATTGTGTCTTCTGAGTATATACGCTTATCAAACCCATGATGCTTACTGGGCGTGTCCTTTCTCCCATAAAAGTGGATTTTGGGTATACAATGGTTATGTCTTTATATATAGATATAGATATAGTCATGCATTAGCCAATTAGTTTAAATTTGTTATTGTTCAAGCTCGATTTGAATTCAGCTTGAATCTATTTAACCGAGCTTTTAGTCAAGCCAAGCTCGAGTTTATTAAAGCTTAGATAAATAATGACATCAGCAAAAAAAAAGTTGAGGCTATTTCTTAAATTATTAATTTGTGCCCTTGTTGGAAAAAAATTAGCTTCGCCCCTCCGTCACTCTCTCGCCAAAAATATGATAAAGATATAAATTGGTTATAATGTTAAAATATATGTTATAAATATCCAGCTAGAATAAAAACAGTAACAAAATAGTTTCCAACTAAAAGAACATGTAATCATAAAAAAAAAAAAATAGAAACATTGATCATAATGTTCAAACATATATTAATACTTATAAATACAAGAACACTGATCAATACAAGATCATCAAAGCAATAAATACAAGTTCATAGAGTGACACCATAGCAAGCAATGAAGATAATAAGCTTTTTTTACTTATAATTTTGTTTTGAGTTGAAATTATCTTAAGCATCATTGAAGTTCTCTTCTCAAAAGCTCATGATTGATATTTCTTTTCAGATGTTGTATGCTTAGGATTGTCCAGCCAAGTGAAATAATTGCAATTATGTTATGATTACATTTACAACAACAACAACAACAACAACAAAGCCTTAATCCCACTATGTGGGGTCGGCTACATGAATCATTCTTCTCCATTGCGTCCTATTTAGTGTCACATTTTCATTTGGTTCTAATAAATTAAGATCATTTTTATACAATAAGCCCAAGTCTTCCTAGGTCTACCTCTGTCTTTCTTAACATAAGACGAATCTAAAACATCTACTCTCCAATCGGATCATCAGATGATCGACGTTTAATGATGTCATGATTTTTTCGACAAGTTTTACGCTGGCTGTATGTTCTGATTACATTTGAAAAAAAAAATCCTAGTTTGTATATAAGACTAATAATAACCGACTTTGATAGCTAACTTGACGATCATCCATATAAAATGCATTTCAGTGTGGACGAAAGACTCGAGCTCATTTTTGACAATATAATATCTATGACATATAGTTATAAAAAGATCAAATACTTCCATCAGAGCACAAAAAAATTATGACAAATGAATGAAAAGAATAAAAATGATTACAAATTAAAAAGAAGAACAAAGTCAAAACACAATAAACTAAGAAGCAAGCAAGAAGAAGAATTAGCGGCAAGGATGATTGGATTTAGCAATATTGCCTGGGTGATAGTCTTAATCCACATCTTCCTCTAATTATCAAATGCTTGGTTTTCTTGACTTCAAAATTATCGCAAATAATTCTAAGGATATATATAATATACTATAAAGTAACTTTTTATCTCATACTCAATCCTTCCATTTATATTTGCGTTTAAACAAATAGTTATTATGATTGTTAGAGAATTAGGAGCAAATCAATTTTTACACATAATCTGTTGGAGCAAAACAACAAACACTTGGTGGGAATTAGACTACTATTTTCTCAATACATATCAATCCAAAAATATAAAATAACTCTAATGGTTGTTTCTCCAATAGACAATTTTCGAACACCTGAACTCTATTTTCTTAACTCTTCCAACCAAAAACTCGCAAGAAAATGGTGATTTTGCTTTCAAGAAGATAAAGACCTTGATTGAAGAAAATTAAGGTTTTGTATGCAAAAGAAGACATAGGTTAATTAAAAGGAAATCAAGAAGACAGAGAGAAAAAAATGTAGAAATAGAGATCGAGGAAGAAAGAAAATGAAGAAAACGAACCGAAGCAAGCCCTCACCTCATCTCGCCTCACCATTGGAGCTGCGTGGGAAGATCGAATTAAGCGCAATTGGAGGAGATTTGCCTGCGATGAAGAGCGTTAATGAGGAGAAGGCTCTTTTGCTTGTGTGGGTTATTTCCTTAAACCCTAAACCCTAGAGTGTTGTGCATCTATGTGAGTCCTTACAGGCCTAGGTTTTATAACATTTGTTTCTTCTTCCCCCGAATAGCTTCTTCCTTCCAAATGTAAAAGTTCGATTACTCAAACAAGCTACTAGAGCTACCACCCCCCTTGAGCTTGGACTCCAGTCATCTTTCAATTGCAAGTACTCATCCTATAAAAAATTATAAAAGGTAATTAAAAATAAAATAAAAGTATAAAATAATTACTGATATATAAAGAATAGCATTTCAATTACATTGAGTCTTTGAGATCTGGAGTCAGCTCATCATCGATTTGTATCTGTTTGATGCTGATGTGTACAATTTTTTAGCTCGGAGGCTATGGGCTCTTATCCAAGCACTTGCTTCTATTAACATATAAAATGTTATTTTCATCGATATCAAACAATAATATATGTCATTGTCGAATTCAGATTTGTTAAGGAATTACACTCAATGAATAAAGTGTAGGGAGAGAAAAAGAGAGGGAAGTGCACTATAATAGTAGTAATTTGAATTATTGATTAATCTTTTTTCATGAAATTATCCTCATATTTATAGAGGAGATGGTAAAATATTTGAAGGTTCATGTTTGTGCATGCTTTAATGGGGCATTGCAAAATATTTCAGGTATCTTACATACATGGGCCTTCTACTTGGCAACATAAGACTTGGTCAACTAAAATTAACTGGTCTTGGCTCGACAAGGCATGCCTGTCCGACTGTGTTGAATCGAGATTGTCGGTCGGCCTTTGATGGTCTTTGAATCGGTAAGGCTTGACTCAATCGGCTTAGCTTTTCCAGTCGTATTCTAGTCTTGTTTATGGCTATGGATACTTGGATAAGAAATTCCTATCTGCAGAACAAGGATAGGCTTTTTTGGCAAAGGTTGAATCATTGTAATATGACGGGTAGCTTACTCCATATAGTGGTGATCCTTTGGAGTGCTCCGTGTGATCATGTGAAGGCAAATTCTCGATCTTTGGTGAGGAATCTTGAGGGTGTCAGTGAGATGTCTGGTAATGTTGAGCTTTTCCCTTGAGTCAAGTTGTGGTGAGAGATAGTCGATGCTTCTGCTCAGCTTGATTAGCCTTAGTCCTTAGTTCGAATGACCTTCATTCGATCGGCCTCCAGCACCGATTCATGGGGGTTGTGCCTAGCCAAGTAGGTCCTTTGGTATTCTCTTAGTGAACCTTTGGTCTTCAGCCTGTATGTCATTGGTTTTAACATGTGGGCCCTCTTTAGCCACACTCATTTATCCTTTTGGTCATTAGATCTCCTCAAGATTTATGCAGACACATTTCTGATATGCATATTTTAGTTATTTGATTCTCTTGCATATTAAAGTGACAGATACGATAAGAATAAGACCATGAAATGCAATAATATATTCATTTATTTTGTAATCAGAAATTTTAATAAATACACTCTCTGGATTTCTTGCCCATGACTCTTATAAATATGGTGTGATTGGCGCCTTTGTTATCCACATTTAGTTTTGCATATGTGTCTCAATTGGTTGGTTTTCAAAACTTCTTCATGGCGAGTGCTCAGAAACCTTTGGATGATGTCCAAAGCTAGAAAATGATCATGAGAGCTTTTGGACTATTTGCACGTCAACCACATCTTGAGGCAAAAAATGAAGCCGAACGAAGAGAAGAGGCCTGAGGGTAAGAAGGGGTCCAAGGGAGGATTTAATATTATATCTAATGGACGTAGGTGCGGAGAAGGACGACGATGAGCCCAAAAAAATTTTTTGGCTCATCGGGGCCCTTCTCAGCACTTTTGTCCACCGTACATTATGTTTTTCCCTGAAGAATAGAATAAGAAAGAAGGCGAAGTTTGGAAGAAAAAGTTGACTTCCAAGAAATGAAAAGTAATTAAATCAAAAGATGAAGAGGGGTCATCTAACTCTCTTTAAGGCCTTCGACGACTGCATGCATGTCATCCTAACCTTCTGAAGGGGTCCATAGTTGACTGATTGATCCTCCTATGAGTGAGGCAGCTGGAGCCCCTTTACCAGAGATGTAGGAAGTTGCTGATGCTTTTTTGCTGACAGACTGATGGAGGAATGTGAGTGCCCCACCACTGCATAATGAGAGTAGCTTGTCACTTAAATGGACTGAGATGGATTTACTCCTTAATATGATGTGACTAAAATTTTTAGGTTCAGGAAATTTTCTCCATCTTTGCTTACCTGTTTTTTGATGCAAAAGAGGTGATCAAGATTGTCGACTTGCCTCTAGAAGATGAAGGTCAGGGTCTGATATAAAGACTGGTTGAGGCAACTTCAGCGATGGCTAGGAGCGAGGAGAACATGATTAACATCCGACCAACCCTTTGCAACCCACAATCAAAGAGAGGTGACAGATGGGTAGAGGATGTCTTCTGGGCCACTAGCTCGTCTCTTGAAGGAGATGGAGGACTCTTTTGCCCTGATCACTGGGGAGCAGTGGAAGGAAGAAATTAAATAGTTTTGGGAGGAACTTGTAATCCCTTGACAGACTTTGTTGGTGTCAGTTTTTGATGACATATGTGTAGGATGTCTGCTTGACTAGCTCAGGACTACTCAAGGCTCATTCATAGCATCCCGAGCGCCTAGGCAACTACAATTCCCTCTCGAATGGTCAAGGTCGAGCCCCCAATGGTTTGGAACTAGCTTCTAGCACCTAGGCGCCCAAAACAGCACAAAATAGCCACTCTCTCGAGAGTCGGGAAAGTAGGCGCCACCTGGGAGGCGCCTAGGCGCTGGTTAATTCCGAAATCATGAAAAAGCTATTTTGAGGCCAATTCGACCCCAACACGCCCCGAGGTAGCCAAAATGGCAAGATTTTGTGATGATATGTTTTGGGGATGGGCAAAGATGTAGATAATGCCCCTTTTAGGCCTCTCTTAGAGGTTTCCAATAGAGCTGAGTAAGGGGGCGAATGGGAGATTTCCTTAGATGAGCTAGTTTAAACCTAGAAGAGTCTCCTTTCTTCCAATCCTCTCTCATTTTCAATTTTTGGAGGGCTAAAGTTTGGAGTGCTTGATAGAACAAGGGGGTTTTCTTTCTCCTTAGAGCTTTGGTTTTCTTCTTAAGGACCTTGAGGTGGAGAGCCTGGGGAAAAGGTGATATTGATAGCTTCTACTTCCTCTTATTTTTCTTCTTCTTCCACAAGAAATCCTTCTTCAACTTCTCCTTCCTCATCTCCTTCATCTTCCTCCACCGCTTGCTTTGAGTATGCTAGGAGATTTCCTTGAGGAGGGGTTTGGCTCACAAGGGAGTAAGGTTTCTTCTCTTCTACACTAAAGGCGAGCTTCATCCTAGCTTGGGGAGGGAGCATCGGAGCACCGTTGAAACTTCACCGGAATCTCTTCGGACTCTCCTTCTAGAGGAGAGCTTCGTTCTTTGGTGAGAGTGGAGTGGACTTCGATGGAACGTGCGCTTCTCTCCTACCATTAGGAGAGCTTCTTCCTACTTGAGAAATGCATCCACAACCATCTCATAGGTGAAACTATTTAAGCCCTTCACATTTTTTTTTCTTAGCTAGGCATAGAAATAGTTTTGCTAGGTATTGTAGGTTCAATCGCTCATATGGGGAAAGTTGGTCGGCCGAGACTAGTCAACACTACCACACACTGTTGGATTGGCTGTTAATTTCTTAGAGGAAGCCATATGTTAGGAATTACATGTGAGGCCAAATTCTTTCCGAAGTTGGGTGATTTCTTGCTGTGAATCCTAAACCTAAATCCTAGTGGTTCGGAATCTCAATTTATCCTTTCTTTGGCATTCCTCATCCTTCCTTGTAGGGGTTGAAATGTTTGGATTTTGTAAAGTGAGAAAAGCTTTGTAGCTAGCTCACCTTGCAGAATCATGAGGAGTCGTGAAATGGGAGAAGCTTTTTAGCTAGCACTTTCCACAACATCATTGAGTGTTTCCTTTTTGGGGATCCAAAGGTGAAGCTCCTCACATACCTCGCAAAAGTAGGAGGTTTCTATGGCGCACACCCAAGCAATAAACCCTAGGTGCTCAAGTGAGCACGTTAGCATAAGTATAGCTTGTTATCAAGCATGATCATTTTCATTGAATTGTGTCATGTGTTATGCTTGAAGCATGTTGCACTTTGCTTCAACCGGCCACTCCGACCCAGTCGGCATAGCATATTGTCGCGACCGACCGCCCCAACCCATTCAACATAGCACATTTACTTGAACTAGCCATCCCGACCTAGTCGACCAACTACTTGGGTCTGATCGGTAGGCCTGGCCTGGTCGACTAACCACTTTGCCTCGTCCCGCCACCCAGCCAGGTTGACTGACCACTTAAGTCTGATTGGAAACCCTGGCCTGGTCGACATAACATTTAGGAACGACCACCCCATCCCCGTCAACCAACCATTTGGGTCTGATCAACCGCTTCAACTTGGCCCACCAATCACTTTGGTTTGACCAGTCATCTAGCCTGATCAACCGATCACTTACATAGTATATGTTTCACATACGTTGTTTGTTTATTTGCTTGCATGATGCACTACACCCCATATGTGTTTGTCATTTGCATACTTTTTTGGTCATTGTTGGGACAAGGTGTAATTCTCCCTAGTGACATCATATACCCTAGGCAACCGAACAAAATACTTCTTGTGCTATATATCTTGCTTAATATCTTGCATAATCTCTACCACATGCTTAAGTTGCATTTTATGTGTTCATTCATACACTCACCTCACTTGTATGATTTTATCTAGTGAGGATCATCACACTTACTTGAGTCAATGCCCTATTGTGGTACACCAATCAGTCGGGCCACTGCCTCCGCACCCACTCATTATGGTCACTGCCTCCACAATACATTCATTCTTCAAGCCACTGCCTCCGTGACACATCCATCCTTTCAAGTCACTTCCTCCGCCACATCCATCCTTCGAGTCGCTTCCTCCATGACACCTACCATTTTGGGTTGCTGACTCCACAACATACCCACCATTTCGGGTCACTGTCTCTACAACACAAGCGTCATTTGGTGCTCTAAATTTACGGCACATGAATCCTTCGGGTCGATGCCTCCACGACACGTTTACTCTTTCGAGTCACTGCCTCTACAGTACACCAGTCCATTGGGTTGTTGCCTCCATGGCACACCCACCTTTTTTGGACATTTCCTCAACGACACACCCATCTTTTGGGTCTTTGCCTCCACGCACACCCATTTATTGGGTTGCTATCTCCAAGGGAGGCCCAGTTATTTGGGTCACCGCCTCCACAACACACCCACCTTTCTGAGTCGCTGCCTCCACGACACACTCACCCTCAGGTCTTCCATCACATGACTGTTAGCATTTGATTTTGCATGCATGCATGGATAACGAGCTAGACTTAATAGACAAGTGACCCCGTATTGGTAGCGATGTCTCAATGAACATTTCTTGTTGAGTTGATCCCAACAAGTAATGTGTAATAAAGCATCGGGATTGACACGAGTATGATTGTGTTGAGGATTCAATGTATCAAATTGATGTCACATTGCATGTTATGGGGCCATGTTTATGGACCTTATTTTAAAACTATATATATTTATGTATATATATA
>NW_018165082.1:220822-221176 GCF_001263595.1 Phalaenopsis equestris
TGCAGTGTGCCTTTTTATTACATCACCATAATTTTAAAATTATGCATGTAACAAACTAGGTCATATATAAGGCCATCTTTTTCAAAATCCATCCTGAGTGACATCCTTTAGATCCCTTAAATTTTTAGGACAGGGCTGGTGTAGAAATTCATATGTACCCGGAGACGTACCCTATACTTTGATGCTAGTTAGAACACTTTCCATTATATTAGGTGATGGACAAGAATGTAGGATGCTATGGAGTATATTTTTTACGCCTTTGTCTGTTATTCTCTGTTGGTTTACTTATGCTAGCCGAACGTCATATTTGTGCTTTTCTGGTGTGCTTGCATGCTTGATATGCGTGGTAGTATA